>NC_060119.1:650039888-650342918 GCF_021461395.2 Schistocerca americana | reverse complement strand
TGTTGTTGTGGTCCTCAGTCCTGAGACTGGTTTGATGCAGCTCTCCATGCTACTCTATCCTGTGCAAGCTTCTTCATCTCCCAGTACCTGCTGCAGCCTACATCCATCTGAATCTGCGTAGTGTATTCATCTCTTGGTCTCCCTGTACGATTTTTACCCTCCACGCTGCCCTCCAATACTAAACTGGTGATCCCTTGATGCCTCAGAACATGTCCTACCAACCGATCCCTTCTTCTGGTCAAGTTGTGCCACAAACTTCTCTTCTCCCCAATCCTATTCAATACTACCTCATTAGTTATGTGATCTACCCATCTAATCTTCAGCATTCTTCTGTAGCACCACATTTCGAAAGCTTCTATTCTCTTCTCGTCTAAACTATTTATCGTCCATGTTTCACTTCCATACATGGCTACACTCCATACAAATACTTTCAGAAACGACTTCCTGACACTTAAATCTATACTCGATGTTAACAAATTTCTCTTCTTCAGAAACGCTTTCCTTGCCATTGCCAGTCTACATTTTATATCCTCTCTACTTCGACCATCATCAGTTATTTTGCTCCCCAAATAGCAAAACTCCTTTACTACTTTAAGTGTCTCATTTCCTAATCTAATTCCCTCAGCATCACCCGACTTAATTCGGCTACATTCCATTATCCTCGTTTTGATTTTGTTGATGTTCATCTTATATACTCCTCTCAAGACACTGTCCATTCCATTCAACTGCTCTTCCAAGTCCTTTGCTGTCTCTGACAGAATTACAATGTCATCGGCGAACCTCAAAGTTTTTATTTCTTCTCCATGGATTTTAATACCTACTCCGAATTTTTCTTTTGTTTCCTTTACTGCTTGCTCAATATACAGATTGAATAACATCGGGGAGAGGCTACAACCCTGTCTTACTCCCTTCCCAACCACTGCTTCCCTTTCATGTCCCTCGACTCTCATAACTGCCATCTCTTTTCTGTATAAGTTGTAAATAGCCTTTCGCTCCCTGTATTTTACCCCTGCCACCTTCAGAATTTGAGAGTATTCCAGTCAACATCGTCAAAAGCTTTCTCTAAGTCTATAAATGCTAGAAACGTAGGTTTGCCTTTCCTTAATCTTTCTTCTAAGATAAGTTGTACGGTCAGTATTGCCTCACGTGTTCCAGTATTTTTACGGGATTCAAACTGATCTTCCCCGAGGTCGGCTTCTACTAGTTTTTCCATTCGTCTATAAAGAATTCGTGTTAGTATTTTGCAGCTGTGGCTTATTAAACTGATAATTCGGTAATTTTCACATCTGTCAACACCTGCTTTCTTTGGGATTGGAATTATTATATTCTTCTTGAAGTCTGAGGGTATTTCGCCTGTTTCATACATCTTGCCACCAGATGGTAGAGTTTTGTCAGGACTGGCTCTCCCAAGGCCGTCAGTAGTTCCAATGTAATGTTGTCTACTCCGGGGGCCTCGTTTCGACTCAGGTCTTTCAGTGCTCTGTCAAACTCTTCACGCAGTATCGTATCTCCCATTTCATCTTCATCTACATCCTCTTCCATTTCCATAATATTGTCCTCAAGTACATCGCCCTTGTATAGACCCTCTATATACTCCTTCCATCTTTCTGCTTTCCCTTCTTTGCTTAGAACTGGGTTTCCATCTGAGCTCTTTATGTTCATACAAGTGGTTCTCCTATCTCCAAAGGTCTCTCTAATTTTCCTGGAGGCAGTATCTATCTGACCCCTAGTGAGATAAGCCTCTACATCCTTACATTTGTCCTCTAGCCATCCCTGCTTAGCCATTTTGCACTACCTGTCGATCTCATTTTTGAGACGTTTGTATTCCTTTTTGCCTGCTTCATTTATTGCATTTTTATATTTTCTCCTTTCATCAATTAAATTCAATATGTCTTCTGTTACCAAAGGATTTCTACTAGCCCTCGTCTTTTTACCTACTTGATCCTCTGCTGCCTTCGCTACTTCATCCCTCAAAGCTACCCATTCTTCTTCTACTGTATTTCTTTCCCCCATTCCTGTCAATTGTTCACTTATGCTCTACCTGAAACTCCGTACAACCTCTGGTTCTTTCAGTTTATCCAGGTCCAATCTCCTTAAATTCCCACCTTTTTGCAGTTTCTTCAGTTTTAATCTACTTACAGATTGTGGTCAGAGTCCACATCTGCCCCTGGAAATGTCTTACAATTTAAAACCTGGTTCCTAAATCTCTGTCTTACCATTATATAATCTATCTGATACCTTTTAGTATCTCCAGGGTTCTTCCATGTATACAACCTTCTTTCATGATTCTTAAAACAAGTGTTAGCTATGATTAAGTTGTGCTCTGTGCAAAATTCTACCAGGCGGCTTCCTCTTTCATTTCTTAGCCCCAATCCATATCCACCTACTACGTTTCCTTCTCTCCCTTTTCCTACACTCGAATTCGAGTCACCCATGACTATTAAATTTTCATCTCCCTTCACTATCTGAATAATTTCTTTTATTTCATCATACATTTCTTCAATTTCTTCGTCATCTGCAGAGCTAGTTGGCATATAAACTTGTACTACTGTAGTAGGTGTGGGCTTTGCATCTATCTTGGCCACAATAATGCGTTCACTATGCTGTTTGTAGTAGCTTACCTGCATTCCTATTTTCCTATTCATTATTAAACCTACTCCTGCATTACCCCTATTTGATTTTGTGTTTATAACCCTGTTGTCACTTGACCAGAAGTCTTGTTCCTCCTGCCACCGAACTTTACTAATTCCCACTATATCTAACTTTAACCTATCCATTTCCCTTTTTAAATTTTCTAACCTACCTGCCCGATTAAGGGATCTGACATTCCACGCTCCGATCCGCAGAACGCCAGTTTCCTTTCTCCTGATAACGACATCCTCTTGAGTAGTCCCCGCCCGGAGATCCGAATGGAGGACTACTTTACCTCCGGAATATTTTACCCAAGAGGACGCCATCATCATTTAATCATACAGTAAAGCTGAATGCCCTCGGGAAAAATTATGGCCTTAGTATCCCCTTGCTTTCAGCCGTTCGCAGAACCAGCACAGCAAGGCCGTTTTGGTTATTGTTACAAGGCCAGATCAGTAAATCATCCAGACTGTTGCCCTTGCAACTACTGAAAAAGCTGCTGCCCCTCTTCAGGAACCACACGTTTGTCTGGCCTCTCAACAGATACCCCTCCGTTGTGGTTGTACCTACGGTACGGCTATCTGTATCGCTGAGGCACGCAAGCCTCCCCACCAACGGCAAGGTCCATGGTTCATGGGGGGGATTTAGAACTTAGGATTTATTTTGTAGTTCAAATTAGAAAATAAATTTAGAACTTAGGATTTATTTTCTGATTTGAACTACAAACTAACTGCTTTGTTGTGTAGAAGTTTCCATTTCCATACTCAAATTGGGAATGTGTCACTATGGATAACATGGAAATATAATATTGCACAGATGTTACATTTACTCTCCATCACTTTTATTCAAGTACCTTGCCGATGGAAAGGTATGATGTCTTCAGAGATCAGGTTCATGCAGCTTTCCACAGTAGACTATCCTGGGAATGCCCCTCTGTTTCTGTGTATAACAGCATAGATCACTCACCCGATACATCGTACACTGAAGGTTCTGGTAAGCATTTGGCAATATGCCCTGCAAGCTACTTTCATTTCTAAGGATTCATAGTATTCTTATACCACTTTGCTCAAATAATGCTGTCACTGTTATATCTAAGAAATTCATATGCATTTTTCCTATTTGTGGGCTTATAACCTTTTGCCCAAAGAAAAGTGATTTATTTCCAAATTTTCAAGGCACAATTTTTTTAACCACGTTTATCCTAAAATGTCTGAATGAACATATACAAATTCTCTAATGTGAACTTTAAAAATATCTTCTGTGATTCCTGTTGTACCAGTCACCTTTTGCATACTTCACATTTATGGACACCTAACAAAAGAAACTAGGTCATTACATCCACTTGTTCCAACTTGAGGGAGCGTCTGCAGGCACGCGTGGACAAACAGCTCATGCACAGACAGTCAGGAATCTGAGCCATATACAAACGTATGCCTCCATTGAGCACCTTCGGGCACCAGTGGACAAATGATCATGCAGATGACAGAAAAGGCACTACAATACCATGCAATTGGGTCACCTGGTGGGCAAACTACCCTATGTGCACCTGCTTGATGAGCAACGCACAGGCACTCATGGGCACCCATGCTGCACATGGCTGAATGAGAACAGCACGATCTATATATTGGAATTTTCAGACTGGAGAATGATTTTGATAAGCTCTACAGAAAAGTTCATAGTCTTGATCTAGTTTTTTGATTTCCAATTTCCTTTCATATAACTGTACAAGTTTTTTAAAGGTAAATCCTGTAGTTATGTGTACCTTCCACATTGCATAATCTTACTCTGTGCAAGCAGGATTTAAACGCTTAACTTCTTATCACTTCCCTTAAATAGACCAAACATAAAATTAGAATTAACTGCAACTATCCATGACGTAAAGTACTAAGGAAACAGATATAGCATGGCATTATAAGAGAATGCCGTGAAAGCAGGTAGTGAGCTATTTACAAGAGTAAACAAAGAAACAATATATCACAATCCTTTGCTATAAAAAACTTTCACTGAAATACTGATTAAGGATTGCTGAGATACTTTCAACATTTACTTTCAAATAATAGCATAAGAGGATGTCATTCAAATACCACCTTGTAGATACACACTCTACAAGTACCACAATAAAGATAATAACAAATTTCTCTAATCATTCAGCTCCGTAAAAACAATTGTCCTGTACTTGCTACCCAGAAGAGACATGAGGGAATGTTAGGAAAATTACCATGCCAAATGAATGAACTAGTTCTATCCGAAGCTGATAGGAGGAGCATCTTGTGTTATTTTGATGACCAACAATTATACTGATCATATTGCAAACAATGTAAGCCAAAGACGAAAGGAGGAAAAGATTTTAAAAAATAGAACTGTAGTAATATACAGTCATTAATCACACTGAGATCTATTCACCCATCTCTTTCAGCATTGTGGAACACTTTAAAGAAGAAAGGTAATGGTACTAGAAAAAAAGTAATATATAAGCATGTTATAATATTTTATAATGTGAGGAAACATTTGAGATGGTGCTTTGTGGTATGGATGTGAGAATTTCCTGTTGGTTTCAATGTCATGTCTTCTTCAAACAACAGTTAATAGCACTGTTTACATGCTCAATTTTAATTAATGTACATATTGGGAGAACAGAATCAGCTGAGCATTGCAGCTTCAGATTTCACATGCGACAAACTGTCCTATGAAGTCAGTGCGTCCACTCCCCCAGTCACAGTGCTGATGAGGTGACTTAACGATAAAAAATAATATCTCTTATAAACACAACATTCAAAAACATTGAGGATGCTCCTGAACATAGAGAGTTAAACAAGTTTTTGAAAATTTAACTATCATTCTACTCAGTCTGCAGCAATAACAAACATCCTCCTGTATGACTAGAAAGTAATGTATCCTGCCAAGTGCTACTGGCTGACAGTTGCTATGCAGGATAAGTTTTCATTCCAGGTGAATGATATTGATGCAGCGATAAATCAATTGGAAATGGTATGCACTTCTACAATCGTAATTCAAAGACATTCATTGTTAAGAAATTATGAATATAAAATATATCCCCTCTGTTTCGAGTCATTACTTCACACATAAAATTATGACTTTACAAACTTTGTATAATATTGCTATAAACAAAAATTAATTATCTTATTTCTATAACTGAAGAATGTCAATGAATTTTGATTTACTTACATATAAGAAATGGAGAGAATATAATTTCACTTTTAATGAGTTTATTACAGAGTCCTTTCAGATGATTAAATGATACTTTTTACTTTTTTTGGTCAATATAAACACACAGTTTTGTCCAATATGAAACATGCTGTATACAATTGTACACTATAGGACTGAACAAACCATTCATCGTCATTCTCACAAATGCACACAGCCTCTACATTAAAGCATTCAGAAAAGAACTTATTTGGTTTCTTTACACATATAATACAAAACCTACAACATAATCAGAACTAAAAAAAGTTACATTTTAAGATTTATTCACTTTCATGTGACTTGTGACAAAGCAGCATTGATCATAGCTGAAGTTAACATTTCCAAGAAAAGTTACAGCATGAACACACACACACACACACACACACACACACACACACACAAAGCAGTCAGGGAAAAAAAATATTTGGTCTGTTATATACCTAATGCATGAATCAAAGAAAAAAATCAATTGTTACAATGTCTTTGTCAGTGCAAATGTTTCATTGTAAAAAGTTGTTTCACATATCATCACTGATCACAGCATATGTCTGTATTTAAAAAAAAATTATGATTATATCCTTTATACAAAGTTAAATATTTTAAATAAAAATAACACTTAGAGAATAAACAGCACAGTCTCAGAATAAAAGTTGTATGTACACAATTCACACTCAATATCACCTTCAGAGTTCAGTTTATTTTATAACACTATTGCTGTCGCATATAAAATAAATATAGTAAAAAAAATGACTGGAAAGAAGCAACTACTGGGCTGCTGTGTCCCCAACAGGTGGAGTGTCCTGATGGGCAGCTTCTCTGGTTAACACCAACACACATTCTCTTGACAGAGTACGAGGTTTCACCTGCAAACAGTAACAAGCGATCCTAAGCTTGATGAATTGGCAACAAACAGTAGTTCAGTTTCACAATAAATTTGCACTTTGGTAGAGCCTGGAAATAGTGAGTAGTGGAAATTCTGACTTGTCAATATAGCACATGCATTAACACTACCAAACACTATTACTTTCATCATAATTTATAAGGGAGGAGAACAGTAATACACTTTCACCATTTTTGCTGCAATTACAGGAGAGTAACGCTAGTCCGAACCCCAGTAATCCAAACGTTCGGTTAATCCGAACATGAAAAATTTTTGTCCAAGTATGGAAAACTGTGCGGTAAACTGCTGTACATACACACTATTTTAATTTGCACAGTACAGAACACATGTATTAGAAAAATTGGAAAGAGAACAGGTTTAAACAATGCATAACAATGAAAGGAAAGATGTTAAACTTACTAAAATACAATAGACATTTTATCCCTACTTTTTAGATGACAAAAACTCAATCATTGTTTTCTGGCATAATGAAGACAGTGTTACATGATGTATAGTTGTGCCATCGTCTCATAAAAATCAAATCAGCAGGTGTAGCAGTGGGTTGTTGCTCCACATAACGTAGCGCGAGGTCAAGGGCTTCTGCTGCGTCACTGTGCGGCACCAGATCTCCTTTGTCACTTTCAGGCTCATTGTCAATTCTGTCACAGCGGTCCGTATCTTCCTGGTCTGAGTCACAACAGCAACTAAATCAGCATCAGTAAGGCTCTCCACACATGCCCATCTGCTGCTATCCACTCATCTATGTCTCCTTCACTAGCTTCTTCACATCCAGGGATTATTTGTATTCATTTGTAGTAGATTTTCCTATTCATTTTCAACTAGGTAGTCCTGAAACTCAAGAGATGTCCACAGTTTTCTCCACGATTTTCTCAGAGTATTTTCTGAAATATTCTGCCATGCCTCAGCGGCCCAATAAACAACATCCTTCACACTCGTCTTTTTTATTTTGTCCACTAAAGGAATGCTATCATCTTCAATCACCATTCTTAAAAAAAAATTTTCTGTACCTCAGTTTTAATGTTTGCAGTACGCCCTGGTCCGTCGGCTGTTGAAGTGGTGCAACATTCGACAGCAAAAACTTTGCCACAATTTCTCCATCACATAATTCCTCAGTGCTGGGGTGAGATGGCACATTATCAATCAAAAGGACTGCACGGGGAGACAAATGGTTTTCCTTACAAAACCGTCAAACAGAGGGAACAAACTGGCCGTGAAACCATTCTTTGAACAGCTTACCATCCATCCAGGCTTTTTCTGATTGCGATCATATACGGGCAGGGACTTCAAAAAGTCTGGGCCTAGCAGATTTGCTGATCAGCATTAAAGGCAGCTTGTGATTATCAGCAGTGTTGCTGCACGCTAATTAAGTCACACGATCTTTGAACATTTTAAACCAGGAGCATGGTCTTCTGCTTTTGAAGCCAGGCTTTTTGTTGGCACGCCCTAAAATTAAGGCCAGTCTCGTCAGCATTATAAATTTGTTGGGGAGAATCCTTTCACCCTCTTATTTTTTCGAACTCTAGCAAGTATTCCTTCGCTGTATCACAGTCAGAAGAAAGCTTCTCTCCAGTAATTGTTAGCTGACAGATTCCATGATGTTTTTTGAATCTGTCCAACCAACCCTTACTCACACTAAAAGACTCATCACCATTCATTTACTTGTTCAGGTAAACAGCCTTCTCCTGAACCAGTGCGCCACTCAAAGGAGTTTCCCTTTCTCTTTCCAGCGCAAACCAAAGGTAAAGAGCTTCATCCACTTTATAGTAACGGGACTGTTTAAAAGTCTGCCAAATTTCGACTGTTTTTCCCGAAGATGTTGCACAGGACTCACCATTGTCTATCCACTTCAAAGCAATCAGTTTTTCTTTGAAAGTTAACGGTGTATGTTTACGTTTACTCATGACAAAAATATGTACACCACTACACCCGAATTAATACAAGTGTTATGAGTGCCAGCAATCGATAACTCACATAACTAAGCGCTTTGTGAGCCAACTGGCAGTGCACTGATCTCAGACACTACAAAGGTTTCAACAAAGCACAACAAAAAGGGCAGGGAGTGAGTGAGCCATTGTTCCCACACTTGTTCCCATTTGTTACAATGGTGTACCTACTTATCTGCTTGGTATACTTTATTTTGGAAACTCTTCACCGTAATTCTGGCTAATCTGAACAAATCTGGAATCCGAACAACGTGCGGTCCCAATTAGTTCGGATTAATGGGAGACTACTGTACAATGAAAATTTTTTTTTTTTAACAGAGAAATATTTTACTTCTTATATGAACAACTGTACATGCTTTGTGCAGTCACTGTGTTTTAAAAGTGTAAGAACATTATTGGTCAATATACAAAAAAACGAGAATGAACAGACAGTGGCTGCTGGTTTCACTGATTCCCAATTTGGATAAACAGAAACAGATTTTTCTCAGAAACCAATAATATCTAGATTATCAATGTAGAGTATGTATCTAGAAGAATAAATTTTAGCAAACCATCAAATTACTGTTCTAAAATCAGACAAGATCAGAAATAAGTGTATAGATATGAGACTTTTCATTTGTGAACCTTACACTTAATTCAACATATTTAGTGTATTACATACTTTGTCCCTAAGCTACCCCAAAATACTATCATAAAAGGGATCAATGAATGAACATAATACACGAAACACATTAAATTCCTGAAGTTTACAATTATTGATATGATAAAAGTACCTAAACCTAAATACTTTAATCAGTCACTACATGGCTTTAACATGTTATGTTTTCAACAACATGCTCGTACTAGAACTTTTAAGTTTCTATCCTATCTATTACTTTCATTTTACACTATGTTACGCAAAACCATCACATTATTTAGAGTACAAAATTTAACAAGTCAGTTTTTTACTGTTTAAAACATCATCATTTGGGCAAGAAGACTTGATAAATTTCACAAAATAATGCTTCTATCACCTGAAGAAATAACCAATTCTGATACCCGTAAAAAATAAAATGGTAAATCATTCAGATGCACTGAGAACAGCAAATTATCATAATCTAAACCTAAGCCTATTGTAGTTTTCCCCCATGCAGATGATGATGGGTCATCCCTCCATATTACTTCAATGGCATATCAGAACTTTCTCAATTTTCTATTAACCCAATTAGGTACATGAGAAACTATTTATTCTTTAAAACTTTAACTACAACAAAATGTCATTAACAATACAATCAAATGTATTGTATTAACAAAAGATATATTGTGATTATTGGGAAATCCTGGTAAGCCCTCACTGACTGAACAGCTAACAGTCTCAGTAGAATATCACTTTTGAAGTAAAAATTGAAACCGATTCAACATGTCATTTCTCCATCCGTGAGTTGAAACTTTTGCATGCATTACTATTTCAAATTTTTTATATAATCTAAGGAAAGAGACTTGACTTAGTTACTGAAGTCTAGGAATCACCCTTCCCACAGAAAAGCTTGATAACCAAATATTTTGATTTATTGAAAAATATCGAATTAATGATATGGTATATTACATTTATTACAAAGAACATTACACATTACAAAGCAACAGCTTTACAGTGCCTCATACAAACTTTATTCTACATGGATATTAATATACTCTACATTTCAGATGGACTTTCAATTTTACTGAAGTTACTTTGGCTTCTCTTATCAACTTCTTAAGAGCATTTTTCTCTCTCCTATTACCTAAAGGACAAATGTGAAAAAGAAAGTCACTGCTACACTTCTACTATCATTCATAAATTTTCTTTATTACAACTATTATCCTCTTTTATTATTACTTTCTCTGTTTATCTTTCAACAGTATTCTGTATTAAGTTTATTTTAATCCATTGGCGCAGGTGGATATGTGTGTATACAGCTTTCACAAGGCTTCCCATGTAAGTTTTTCACTTTCTCAGTAATGGCCTGAACATGGCAACAATAGTAACCCACAAGTTAATGTTTCTAGATACTGATCTACAGAAAATTAGATTTCTGTACTTTGGAATGTATACTTAATGAACATGGTGTTTCTTTTTTCCTGCTTAATATTATGATTATACAAGTTCACTCCCCTTTCCTCTATGCTTATGCTATAAAATGAGAGTCCCGGTTTAATTTACTTTAAAGTTGCCTCTCTGAATTTTGAATTTAACCTAAAAAGATATACACCTGATCCAAATAGTGAGACAAATCTTTATCCTCTGATATTAGGTTTTCAGTCATTAGAAGTATATCCTGCTTTCTTACAGCATCCAGTAGGATAGTATCAACACAAGATCTTGTACTGCCCTATGACGCCCATTCAGCTCTGTGCTCATTTGCTTTTTAAGCAAGTTACCAATCATTGTATCACAGACCTTCCATAAGAGCCAAATTAGTCTGTTTAATATTTGTATCAATCTTGTCTGAGTCCCACTCAGTACTATATTCCATTTTCGAAGTCCCCACTGCCCCAACTTTTATGGAAGACAACAATTTAGTTTACTAACCTAATTTTTCCTATTGCTGCTGGCCAATACCACTCCAAAATTTTTACCTAGCAGTATAACTCTTCCTTCTCCTTCTGTTTTCCTCCTCACTTATCTTTGAGATTACTAACTTAGTTCAACTGCTGTCAGCATTTTCCTATACTTGATTATAGCTCTCCATTTTCTAGCAAACACATTTATTGAACTGGCCAATCAAGTTTTGCTACTGTTAAATAATGTTACTTTTCTGCCCTTTATTTCAACTCTTTCAACACCTATTCCGTCTCTTCCTTTTAAACTCTAAGAACCCAGTTTTCCTGTATATGTTGATCACTAAGAGAGATGCCAACTCAAACTCTGTAATAACAATAGGGTGAGAAAATTTTAATGGATGTTGGAAAGTTACCGACCCCCCCCCCCCCCCCCCCCCCTGTAACTTGGATTATATGGTCATGTCGAAGCATGAAGGCCTCCCTGACAGAAGACTAGTAATAAAAGGTGGTGGGCTGTGGGTACGGACCTTTGAAATCTGCACTGAAATCGTGAAAGCAAATTTATTGTTCCTAGGCACAAAAAGAGTCTGACAGACCAATCCCATTAAACACTATTAGGGTATCTGGCACTGGGAAGGTACCTTTACATTGTGTTAGTTCACTGTTAATTTCCCAGTCTGTAAAAGGACATTGCAGGTATCTATCTGTCAGGTTTTAAAAGATAGAATGCTATGCTATGTTAAAAAAATTCAGTGTTGATTAAAATATGTGAGAGAAAAGTTTGTAGTAAGCATATCAGTGAAGTACATTGCCAGTTATTTTGCCTTGTCAGAAGAATTAATATGAAGTACTCCTCAGTCTAAAACTCCAGGTATTACAGCTGGGAAAGCTGATATATCACAGTTCAGCTCACAACTGGGTGTCTGTTGCAAGTACATTCATTTAAGCGACATACTATTCCCAATAATCCAACTTCTGTTTGATTAAGTAACACATTTCTGCTCATAGTCTTTTACTTAAAATCAAGATTATTTCGCACTGTAATGCCCTTTGTCCACTTCTGATGATCTCACTATCTCTTGATACCACCATAGTACCAGATGGTCCAGAATGGTAAGGTACCACATTATGCACCGTGCAGGTGATCCCTTTTGTGCTCTCTTAATGTCGTTTTATTGGAATATTTTGATACAGGCTTCAGAGGAGTATGCTGTCTAACTGACTTTTTCTCAGGCCTGCCTTGGTAAAGCATCATTAGGTCTCAAATGTGGTACTGATAAAACAATAAAGTAATGGTCACAATCACACAAAACATTATGGACATGCCATTATAGATACGAGCCTAGAACTGCACAACAGTAAGTCTAAGGCATCGCATCCAACCAACAGGATAAATGGGAGGGGTAATTGATGTGATATCTCTTCCATCTCTTGATAGGAATATCTCTACCTGACAGGAGGTATAGGTTACACAAGGTACAGTCAAAAAGTAATGAGGATTTGTTTTTCTTACAGAATCTGTATTTTTTTGTCAATGTCAATCTAATCAGCTTCAAACTAATCCCCCTCAAATATAATACCTTGCGCCAGTGCTTTTTTTTCCTTTTCGAAACACTTCTGGAACTCAGTTTTTGTTATGGTGTTCAACATGTTCAGTGATTCTGATTTTATCTCATCAATAAAGCAAAATGCCATTCTTTCATGGTTCTCTTCAGCCTCATGAATAGAAGTCACAGGGGTCTATGTCCAGTGAATATGGTGGTTGAGGCAAAATAACTGTTTTGTTATTTGCCAAAAACCATGAACAAGCATTGAGGTGTGAGTGAGAGCATTATCATGATGCAATTTCCATGAGTGGTTATGCCATAGGTCTGGTTATTTTCCTTGAATCCCTTCATGCAAATGGCACATAACTTTCAGGTAGTATTCCTTACTGAGTGTATGGCCATACAACAGGAAACCATCCAACTGTAATGTAGGAAATAGTGATCGAACGTGATGAATTTTTTTATATTTTTTAAATTTATTTTCTTTTATTTTTTTTATCTTGGCTCTCCAGGCAGTTTCATTTGGGATGATAGGGCCTTGGTTTCAATGTCATACCCATATACCCATGTTTCACCATCTGTTAGAAGTTCTGGATCATTAACAATTTCAATCTGTGATGTAAAGACATCATTGTTTTTGGTCAAAATTCAACAATTTCGGAACAAACATTGTTGCTACACATTTCATGTCAAAAACATCTTAAAAAATTGCTTGACATCAGCTGAAGTATATGCCCACATCATCAGCAACCTCTCTGTTGGTGAGTCAGTGACTTTTTGGAAAAATTTTCCTTACTTCTTCCACATTTTCATCAGTAATTAATGTGCTAGGGCATCCACAGCAGTCATCATCTTCATTATCTTCTCAATCTTCCTTGAAACAGTTAAAGCAATTTTAAACTCTTGTCTTACTCATAGCAGGTTTGTGAAATGCCACAGTCAACATTTCAAATGTGGTGCTGCACTTTATTTTTCAAGCAAAATTTAATACATATTCTTTTATTTTACCTTTTTTTTTAAGGAAAAATTCACTGAGGACTCAAAAACGCATATGACCTTTTCAACTGTCAACAATAAACTAAATATTCACAACCGCTGAAAATGCAAACATACATCAGGAACATGTGAAAGAAAAAATCTGAATGTATAAAGCCTGCAAAATTTTTATAAAAATTCTATTATTTTTTTATCATACTTCATAATTCATTAGCAAGGTAGACACTTGGATTGTAGCTAGTTCAGCATCAAATGTAGTGTTCAGTAGTACCTGTTCACTAAATTTAACCAGTGTGCAAACACATCCTGAACCCCCACCAAATTACTTAGATTGTTATTAAAAACTTGGTAGTTTCTAAGTGCATGGAGGTGATGCACCAATGACCGCAATTCTTACACTGGGAAACATACAGCGGATAAGAAGTGGTAGACTGTTAAAGCTCTTGCTCCACTCCAAGTGACTCCAGCACATGGCACAAGCAGATCCCAAATGGCCTTATTGCTCATGGACAATGAGAGAAAAGGCATTCCAGAGGGGAATGGGCAATGGTACGGTATGAGAGTGAATTTGGAGCTGTGACAAGTTTACATATCTGAAGCAGCATGAGGACTTGGCATCGAATTTCAAGTGGCAGTTCACCAGCCTCGGCAGAGAGACAGGGTGTATGGGGCTGGTCCTATTAAGCACCCATTGCCAGCCTAATTCCCCTCATAGTGCGCAGCATCAATGTCCTTCAAATAAGAAAGCCTCATCAATCCATACACCGTGCACCCATAGTCAAGCCACGAAACCACAAAAGCCCCATAAAACTAGAGCAGACGCGTCGTGGCCACTCCCCAAGAGTTGCGGCTAATGCACTTAACCTCCTGGGTTCTAGCTTTCAGGTCACGAGTGGCAATCACGACAATTTGGAGTCAAAAATGAGGCCCAGAAACCTCACAGTCTCTAAGATGTAGAACAGTGCCCTCATATATGCAAAGCAGGTAAATTAAAAATACCACAAAAATGATTAAAACAAAAACACACACACACACACACACACACCTGTAGATAAACGAAACCCTGTCTTCGCAGTCCACTCCTGCAACCCCCACACTGTAAGTTGCAACTGACAGCTCACTGTTGCAACACTGGAGGAGGAATAGAAAAAAAGCAAAATCATCTACAAATAAGAGCACCGTACAGGGTTGCTTACTGTAGATAAGATACTGTTTATGGCCATGGCAAGGAGGGTAACACTTAAAACACTGCCCTGAGGAGCAGCATCCTTCTGTTCAAAATGATTTGACAGCATGTCATCAACTCAGGTTCTATAAACCGCTGAGACAGGAAAGACCATATGAAGGTGGGAAGGTGGCGACCAAATGCAGTTGTGCGAGAATACTTCGTCTCCAAGTAGCATCGTATGCCTTACTGAAACCGAAAAATATGCAAACACAGTGATGCTTATGTAGGAAAGCCTGCAGAATAGCTGCCTCCAGCAGGATCAGGCTGTTGACAGTGAACCGAAATCTTTGGAACCCACAGCAAGAGCGGCTAACGAGTTGCCCGGTCTCTAATAACCAGACTAGACGACTGTTAACCATTCGTCCCAGGGTCTTTCCTACACAGCTCATTAAGGCGATATTCTGATAACTACTAGGAGAAGTGTAGTCCTTTCCCAGTTTGCGGAGAGGTATCAAAAGTGCCTCTCTCCACGAGTTTGGGAAGCTACCTGTGTGCCATATAAGATTAAAACAATCTAGGAAGATTTCCTTTGATGCTGCTGGTAACTGTTGAAGCATGCAGTACTGGATTTGGTCATGACTGGGAGCAGTATCACAAGTCACATATAGTGCCGATTCCAGCTCCCACATGGAGGAAGGGTAGTTGTAAGTCTCAGAATTGTTGGATCTGAAGTCCGATTTCCCCCTCTCTATAGTCACATGTTAGTGATGAAATGCCAGATCCTGGCATGACTGTGTTTTCCAGATATCCTACTGATGGCTTCCCATAATGTCGCAGAAAAAGTGGAACAGTTGATGGAATCCAGGAACACTTGCCATGAACCTTTCTTGCTCTTCTTAATTACACACTGAGCTTCAGCTCTTGCAACACGAAATGCTGATGAGGTTCTCTGCCGTCGGGCGGTACTTAAAACATTGAAGACCTGCATGCCTGGCCCGCATTGCTGAGTGGCATTCACCAGTTCACCACAATACAGGTTGCCTCCTAAGATGACCTGAGGACTTTGGGAGATACTAGACGGTATCAGATAGATTATATAATGGTAAGACAGAGATTCAGGAACCAGGTTTTAACTTTTAAGACTTTTCCAGGGACAGATTTGGACTCTGACCACAATCTATTGGTTATGAAGTGTAGATTAAAACTGAAGAAACTGCAGAAAGGTGGGAACTTAAGGAGATGGGACCTGGATAAACTGACTAAACCAGAGCTTGTACAGAGTTTCAGGGAGAGCATAAGTGAACAATTGAAAAGAAGGGGGGAGAAAGAAATACAGAAGAAGAAGAATGGGTAGCTTTGAGGGATGAGGTAGTGAAGGCAGCAGAGGATCAAGTAGGTAAAAAGACGAGGGCTAGTAGAAATCCTTGGTTAACAGAAGAAATATTGAATTTAACTGATGAAAGGAGAAAATATAAAAATGCAGTAAATGAAGCAGGCAAAAAGGAATACAAACGTCTCAAAAATGAGATCGCCAGGAAGTGCAAAGTGGCTAAGCAGGGATGGCTCGAGAACAAATGTAAGGATGTAGAGGCTTATCTCAATAGGGCAACACAGATACTTCCTACAGGAAAATTAAAGAGACATTTGAAGAAAAGAGAGCCACTTGTATGAATATCAAGAGCTCAGATGGAAACCCAGTTCTAAGCAAATAAGGGAAAGCAGAAAGGTGGAAGGAGTAGGGTCTATACAAGGGTGATGTACTTGAGGACAATATTATGGAAGTGGAAGAGGATGTAGATGAAGATGAAATGGGAGATATGATACTGCATGAGGAGTTTGACAGAGCACTGAAAGATCTGAGTCGAAACAAGGCCGCGGGATAGACAACATTCCATTAGAACTACTGACGGCCTTGGGAGAGCCAGTCCTGACAAAACTCTACCATCTGGTGAGCAAGATGTATGAAACAGGCGAAATACCCTCAGACTTCAAGAAGAATATAATAATTCCAATCCCAAAGAAAGCAGGTGTTGACAGATGTGAAAATTACCGAACTATCAGTTTAATAAGCCACAGCTGCAAAATACTAACGCGAATTCTTTACAGACGAATGTAAAAACTGGCAGAAGTTGACCTTGGGGAAGATCAGTTTGGATTCCGTAGAAATATGGGAACACATGAGGCAATACTGACCTTACGATTTATTTTAGAAGAAAGATTAAGGAAAGGCAAACCTACGTTTCTAGCAGTTGTAGACGTAGAGAAAGCTTTTGACAAATTCTTTCAAATTCTAAAGGTGGCATGGGTAAAATACAGGGAGCGAAAGGCCATTTACAATTTGTACAGAAACCAGATGACAGTTATAAGAGTCAAGGAGCATGAAAGGGAAGCAGCTGTTGGCAAGGGAGTGAGACATGGTTGTAGCATCTCCCCGATGTTATTCAATCTGTATATTGAGCAAGCAGTAAAGGAAACAAAAGAAAAATTTGAGTAGGTATTAAAACCCATGGAGAATAAATAAAAATGTTGAGGTTCGCCGATGACATTGTAATTCTGTCAGAGACAGCAAATGACTTGGAAGAGCAGTTGAATGGAATGGCCAGTGTCTTGAAAAGAGGATATAAGATGAACATCAACAAAAGCAAAACGAAGATAATGGAATGTAGTCGAATTAAGTCAGGTGATGCTGAGGGAATTAGATTAGGAAATGTGACACTTAAAGTAGTAAAGGAGTTTTGCTATTTTGGGAGCAAAATAACTGATGATGGTTGAAGTAGAGAGGATATAAAATGTAGACTGGCAATGGCAAGGAAAGCGTTTCTGAAGAAGAGAAATTTGTTAACATCGAGTATAGATTTAAGTGTCAGGAAGTCGTTTCTGAAAGTATTTGTATGGAGTGTAGCCATAATAGTTTGGACAAGTAGGGAATAGAAGCTTTCAAAATGTGGTGCTACAGAAGAATGATTAAGATTATGGGGGTAGATCATGTAACTAATGAGGAGGTACTGAATAGAATTGGGGAGAGGAGGAGTTTGTGGCACAATTTGACAAGAAGAAAGGACCGGTTGGTAGGACATGTTCTGAGGCATCAAGGGATCACCAATTTAGTATTGGAGGGCAGCGTGGAGGGTAAAAATCGTAGAGGGAGACCAAGAGTTTTTTTGTTTTTTTTTTTGTGGTTTTAGGGCGCACAACTTCAATGGTCATTAGCGCCCAGACTACGTTAGGAATGCACCGTGAGGCACAAGTTTAAAACAGCAACTAAAAGGGAAAACACTATAAAAGATTGACAGGCATAGGATTAAAAAAAACAGCATAATCAAATGTCCTTAGACAGGTTTGTCAAGTTGATAAAACGAAGAACGCGAGCAGCTGCTCCTGGGTCATCCGCTAAAATGGCATCGAGAGTACATGGCAGGCCAAGATCAAGACGCAGTGTAGTAAAATCTGGACAGGACGTTAAAATGTGGCGGACCATCAGCAATTGCCCACATGGCAGAACGGTGTCAGCGCAGCAGTCAGCAGATGGCGATGGCTGAACCGGCAGTGTCCAATCCGTAACCGGGCCAAAACTACATCCTCCCGCCGAGAAGGGCGCGAGAAGGACGTCCAAGCCGCGGGAAGAGGTTTCAAGGCCCGAAGCTTGTTGTCCGTAAGTGCAGCCCAATCGGTATGCCACAGCGATAAAATGCGCCGACAAATGACCCTGCTACAATCTGATGAAGGGACACAACAAAAGCTGTCCGAGGCTGGAGGGCCACAGCCTTGGCCGCGCCATCTGCAGCTTCGTTCCCAGGGATACCGACATGGCCAGGAACCCACCGGAGAACCGTCGTCCACCAGCTGCTGAAGAGAGCGTGGGATCCGGTGCACGAAAGGGTGAACCGGATACGGATCACTGAGGCTCTGCATGGCGCTCAGGGAAACGGAGCAGATGACATAAGCAGAATGTCGGTGGCAGCAGATATAAAGAACAGCCTGGTAGAGGGCAAAGAGCTCAGCTGTGAAGACCGAACAATGGCCATGGAGCTGGTATTTGAAACTTTGTGCCCCGACAATAAAAGAACACCCGACCCTGTCATTGGTCTTAGAGCCATCTGTATAAATGAAGGTCATATTAATGAACTTCGAACAAAGTTCGACAAAACGGGAGTGGTATACCGACTTGGGGGTAACTTCCTTTGGGAGCGAGCTGAGGTCAAGGTGAACGCGAACCTGAGCCTGGAGCCACGGTGGCGTGTGGCTCTCGCCCACTCTAAAGGTTGCAGGGAGTGAAAAATCAAGGTGCTGAAGGAGGCGACGAAAGTGAACTCCAGGGGGTAGCAGGGCAGAGACGTACAACCAGTACTGACGATCGAGAGAGTCGTCAAAAAAGGAACGATAAGACGGGTGGTCGGGCATTGACAGTAGCCGACAGGCATACCGACAAAGCAGTATATCGCGCCGGTAGCTCAGAGGCAATTCACCAGCTTCAGCATGAAGACTCTCGACGGGGCTAGTATCAAATGCTCCGATCGCAAGACGTAAACCCCGATGTTGTATGGAGTTGAGGCGGCGTAAGATGGACGGCCGTGCAGAGGAGTATACGAAGCTCCCATAATCCAGCTTTGAGCGGACGATCGACCGATATAGGCGAAGTAGGATGGTTCGATCCGCTCCCCATGACATACCACTGAGAACACGGAAGACATTTATAGAACGGGTACAACGGGCAGTCAAATAAGACACATGTGGAGACCAGCTAAGTTTCCTGTCAAATGTAAGGCCTAAAAATTTTGTTGTCTCCACGAATGAGAGAGCAATGGGACCGAGTCATAACGACAGTGGGAGAAACTCTTTGTAGCGCCAGAAGTTAATACAGACCGTCTTCTCGGCAGAAAAACGGAAGCCATTGGCGACACTCCAGGAGTAAAGACGGCCAAGAGAACGCTGAAGACAGTGCTCCAGGAAACATGTACGCTGCGCGCTGCAATAGATGGTAAAATCGTCCACGAAAAGGGAGCCTGATACATCAGCTGGGAGGCAATTCATTATTGGATTGATCGCTATGGCGAAGAGAGCGACGCTCAAAACTGAGCCCTGTGGCACCCCATTCTCCTGCCGAAAGGTGTCTGACAGGACAGAACCCACATGTACCCTGAACTGTCGATCCATTAAAAAGGAACGAATAAAAAGAGGGAGGCGACCGCGAAGGCCCCATGTATGCATGGTGCGGAGAATGCCCGCCCTCCAACAGGTGTTGTAAGCCTTCCCCAAATCAAAGAACACAGCCGCGGTCGGGCGCTTCCGCAAAAAGTTATTCATAATGAAGGTTGACAGGGTAACCAGAGGGTCAACAGCAGAGCGGCACCTACGAAATCCGCATTGTACATTGGTAAGTAGGCGTCGAGATTCGAGCAGCCAAACCAAACGAGAGTTAACCATTCGCTCCATCACCTTACAGACTGGTGGCTGGTCAAGTTTCGTTTATGGGCAGAAGTCGAGAGAAAAGAAGAAGAGAAATCCATTGCGGAGGAATCTCCCATGATTGCCAGCGTCTCCGATGGCGCGCTCCTTCCTTGTGGGGACCCTCTCAGAGGGCACTCCCACCTTAGTTGAATGTTTACACCTCAGGTCACACCTCCCGAGAAACAGACGGAGGGACCAATCGGCATGGTCAGAAGGTATCCGCTCAGGCAATCACCCATCCCTGGGCCTGGCCTTTACCAGGGGGTACGTGCGTGCCTTACTTATCTACCCAGGGAGGGGAATTACGCGTTACCCCGTCACCGGCTACGCATGCGAACGCGTGGGTCGGTCTTCAGGCGCACACAGGGAGGAAGAAAGAAGAGGAAAGAGAAGAGGGAGAGAGAGAGAGAGAGAGGGAGAGAGAGGACAGACTGTCTCAAACGCCGAGGCGGAGACCAGACAAGGCAAGGAGAAGAAGGCAAGGAGAAGAAGGCAAGGAGAAGAAGGCAAGGGAAAGAAGGCAAGGGAAAGAGTAAAGAAGACAGTGAGATGGAGAAGAACAAAGTAAGGAACCAACCAAAGGAAGGAAGAAACGAGAAGCAGTGAAAAACCAAAATGACCGCAAATATAGGTCTCCGGACGCAGGCGCTAACTACCCCCTTGACAGGCAGGAATATCTCGGGCCTATTCTAATCCCTGGACCCGCAGGCGGAGAGACCAAGAGATGAACACACTAAGCAGATTCAGAAGGGTGTGGGTTGCAGTAGGTACTGGGAGATGATGAAGCTTGCACAGGATAGAGTAGCATGGATAGCTGCAGCAAACAAGTCTCAGGACTGAAGACCACCACAACAACAACAACAACAACAACAACAACAAGTCAGCGTCATGATGGCTCACACGTGTAATGTGGTCCCTGCATTTCTGGACATAGTTGTGTGTTCAAAGACAGTTAGCTGGGTAACAGTGTCCAGTTACTCCTGCTGACCATCCATTTTAGTGGTTTTTCTCCCCCCCCCCCCCCCCCCACCCCTTCAGGTAATGCTCCATCCAGTAGGTGAAAGTGGGGTGGGACGTGGTCACTGGAATGGTCACCAATGACTTCCCACTGAACATTGTCTACGAGGGTCATAGAGCAGGAGAGGTGAATGGCTGAGAATGACCCACAGCAGCACAAAACTGGGTGGGAGTACCCGTATTGAGGATAGACAGCTCGTGAGATGTCGTGAGGCTCTCCAAAACCCAACCTCAACAGCAAGTACAGGTTGAGCTCCACAAAACATGATAGGCACTGACAACTTCCTCGAGAAGAAATGGCCGGAGGAGTTGTTCTGTAAGATCTGTGAGAGCCTCAGAGACTATTTCATCTTGTGAAGGCAGATACAGGGAGCAAACAGTGTTCCTCTGACACGTGTGAATTTCAACAGCAACAGCTTGTGGATCAATAGCCAGGGCAAGAGCAGAGAAGTGGTGTGCATTATGGACAAACACAGCAACCTTTTCCTTAGCTATGTCCCCAGTGAGGTCATCCTTTCAGTGAAGTTTACAGCCCCATAATACAGGAGTGTCAGTGGCTTTAAAAACGTGTTTCTTGTAAACACAGGCACAGAGAGCATTCATGTGCTAACAGTTTCAGTTTCTACATGTGTCTGGAACCAATTAATGTTCCACTGTAATATGGGAGCCAACTGTAATGGGGATTGTACTTTCACCTTGTCATCGAGCCCGTAATGGATAGGAGCTCAGTCTTGGGGCAGGATGACTGCCCTAGTCCGACATAGACGTCAATTAGCTCTACCGAAGAGTCAAAAGAGGCATCAGATACGACGACATCAACATCAGTCTGTTCACTTCTGACTCCATCAGTGGTGGCTGCTTGGGCTTTGATTTTTTTGCCTTGGTTGGATTCAGAACCACCACAGCAGTGGTAAAGGTAGTGACAGCACTGGACCATGGATCAAACTGAACCTTTGGAGGAGCAGGGAGCTCTGCAATGTTAGACTTGTCTGACATTTTGTGAGGGAGTGTGGGCTGTGAAGTAACTGCAGCAGCACATGTACAATGACAAACACAGGTACTAGTGCTAACACTTGCTATCTCTGTTTGTGTAGCAGCAACAGTTTTCTGTACTGGCTGTTTAACAACCGAAGCAAAGGAGGAAGCAAAAGTCGGGGCTGCAGTCTTATAAATCTTCTTGGCCTCAGCACAGAGAATCCATCTTCTGGTTTAAATTTCCTGTTCCTCAAGAAAGACACAGCAGTCTCTACTCCAGGCAGAGTAGCCCCAGAGACATTCACACACTTTTGAGGAGATGAACAGCCAATTTGTGGGCAGCCTTACCACATTTGCCACAAGTGGTTTCTCCTTTACATCTAACAAGGGAAGGCCATGATATTGGGATCACAGATTTATTTCAACTTTGTACACCTTTAGTAGGCCTCTTAAACAGCATAACGTGCAAGTAATAAGATGTACTACTCTGGCAAATCTGAGAAAATCGCAAGAGAAGGTCTATTATGTAACTGACATATCTGTGTGTAGGTGCTGGATGTTAACACTCGTGGTGGTTTAGTGGTTAGCGTTTGATCTTCCTAAGACAAACGAGTGTGAGGTGACAGTTCAGCTCGGGCTCAAACTTAAATTTTAGTCTATATGTTTTTCACTGGTCACATTATTTAATTTATATGACATTTGAGAGGTACTATAATTAATTTATATGACATTTGAGAGGACTATAATCAAAAACAACCATGTGTATTTTCATGAAGTTTTAGTGAATTTTATCTTATTTGTGTACTTACTGTTTTTAATTAAATTTAATTATCAGAACCATAATACTTATAACTATTGACAAGTAAATGAAGAAATACATTGAGTTTCCCTAAAAATTAATGCCTGCCATGGTTTGCGAAATTCGTTATGCATGCAATCTGGTAATGTACCCAGAACTACTTTGCAACCCAATGCTTCGAGCTGCAGACACAGAGGCAGGCCCCATTTGGCAGTTAACTTGCGTAGTAGTGAGACACTGCTAATGTAGCAAGAATGAATAGTACAGGTGTAAATTTATCAAATATCACAGAATTTAAACTTGCATTACAAAAACTAAAGTTCGAGTGTGAGTGGAACCATCTACATCTACATGTACATGAACATGTACATGGTTACTCTGAAATTCACACTTAAGTGCCTGGCAGAGGGTTCATCAAAGCATTTTCATACCACTTCTCTATCATCCCACTCCCGAATGGCGCCTGGGAAAAAGGAACACCTAAATCTTTCCATTCGAGCTCTGATTTCTCTTATTTTATCGATGATGATCATTTCTCGCTACGTAGGTGGGTGTCAACAAAATATTTTCGCATTCGGAAGAGAAAGTTGGTGATTGATTCGTAAATAGATCTCACTGCAAAGAAAACCTCCTTAGTTTCAATGACTGCCACCCCAACTCGCATATCATATCAGTGACACTCTCACGCCTATTGCGTGATAGCACGAATCGAGCTGCCCTTCTTTGCACTTTTTAAATGTCCTCCATTAATCCTACCTGGTAAGGATCCCACACCGCGCAGCAATATTCCAGCAGAAGACACACAAGTGTAATGTAGGCTGACTCTTTAGTGGGTTTGTCCCATCTTCTAAGTGTTCTGCCAACAAAGTGCAGTCTTTGTTTCGCCTTCCCCACAACATTATCTATGTGGTCTTCCCAATTTAAGTTGCTCATAATGTTAATTCCTAGGCATTTAGTCAAATTGACAGCCCTTACATTTGTGCGGTTTATCGTATACCCTAAATTTATCCTATTTCTTTTAGTATCCATGTGGATGACCTTGCACTTTTCTTTGTTTGGTGCTAATTGCTACTTTTCACACCATACAGAAATTCTCTCTAGATCATTTTATAACTGGAATTGACGTCTGATGATTTTACTAGATGGTAAATTACAGTGTCACCTGCAAACAATCTAAGAGGGCTGCTCAGATTATCATCTAGATCATTTATGTAATTCAGGAACAGCAGGGAGCCTATGACACTATCTTGTGGAATGCCAGATATCACTTCTGTTCTACTCGATGATTTACCATGTATCACTATGAACTGTGACCTCTCTGAGAGGAAATCACAAATTCAGTCTCAACTGAGACGATACTCCATATGCACGCAATATGATTAATAGTCGCTTGAGAGGAACGGTATCAAAAGCCTTCTGGTAATCTAGGAATATGGAATCGATCTGAGATCCCTTGTCAACAGCACTCTTTACTTAATGGGAATAAAAAACTAGCTGTGTTGCACAAGAATGATATTTTCTGAATCCGTGTTGGTTAAGTATCAATAAGTCATTTTCTTCAAGGTGATTCACAATGTTCAAGTACACTATATGCTCCAAAATCCTACTGCAAATTGAGGTCAGTGATATGGGTCTGTAATTCAATGGGTTACTCCTATTTCCTTTCTTGAATATTGGTGTGACCTGTGCTACTTTCCAGTCTTTAGGAACAGATCTTTCGTCAAGTAAGCGGTTGTATATGATTGCTAAGAAAGGCACTATTGTGTCTGCATACTCGGAAAGCAACCTGATTGGTATACCATCTGGACCTGAAGACTTGCCTTTCGTAAGTGATTTGAGTTGTTTTGCAACACCTAAGATATCTACTTTTATGTCACTCATGCTAACAGCTGTTCTGGTTTCGAATTCTGGAATATTTGCTTCGTCTTCTTTTGCGAAGGAATTACGGAAAACTGTATTCAGTATTTCTGCTTTAGTGGCACCATCATCGGTAACTTTACCATCGCTATCGCGCAGTGACGATATTGACCTTTTTTTTTTTTTTTTTGCCACTGGTGTACTTTACACATGACCAGAATCTCTATTGGTTTTCTGCCATATTTTGAGACAATGTTTCATTGTGGAAACTATTAAAAGCATCTAGCATTGACGTCCGCACTAAATTTCGAGCTTCCATGAAACTTAACCAGTGTTAGGGATTTTGCATTCTTCTGAATTTGGCATACTTTTTTCGTTGCTTCTGCAACAGTGTTCTGACACATTTTAGGCTCTAATGCTAACCACTTGATCACTATGAATTCTAGCATCTGGCACCTATGCACAGATACATCAGTTACATAATAGACATGTAAAACTTCTCTTGCGATTTTTCTCGGAATTGTAAAAGTAGTGCATCTTACTACTCGCACATTATATTGTTTTAATGGCCTACTATAGGTGTACAAAGTCTGAAGTAAATCTGTGATCCAAACATAATAACCTCCCTTTGTACGATTGGTGTGCACAAAGCACTAACATTTAAAACAGCGCATCGAGTTGGGGACATAGGGCCACATGGTTCTTTACTGTAGTTTAATGTAGTGTGGAGCTCAGACTCAATGGCATATTCCCCACCCTCTAAACCCTTTTGTATGGAAAAATGTGACACTATTTTGAAACCTCCCCCTTTTCTTTTAACTAATAAAAAACACTGACCAGCAGCATGCATTCTGTTACTAAAGACACTAGAACTTTTAATATCTCTGAGTCTGGCTACATGAGCCCTCTTATTTGATTGGGTGTTGATACCACTGGGATGTGGAAGAAAAGTTCAATGCCTCCATCTTGATCTCACAAGCATCTAGGGTAATAAAGCCCACCTAGACAGAGGCCCATATGCCTAGGTAAGCCTTATACTACTGAGGTATGGCAGGTTCCCCAGGGGTTACCCGCTGATAACTATTCCACCTCAACAGCCATCCATCTCATCAATGCGCAGTGCATCTTGAGACTGACAGGTTTTTTTATAGAAGTTTCTTACACATCATGACCTACATCACAATCCAGATCACAACTGACTCTTGGTGTTCATATTGATTTCCATTACTTTACTTCTCAGTGGTGAGACTGTAATGAATCTTAGCTGACAAACTAAATGTGGAAGCATCAATCATTGTGTGGAAAACAGTATACCGTCCAACCTATGGACATAAAAGTGGCAACAAGGATAACTGGATTGTGTTCCACAGTACCAACTTAGTGCTTCACAACATCAATGCATCAGCACTCATTGCTCCAGGTCTTAAAAGCTGCCTTGAAGCCGCGGTCCGCTTTGCACAACCATCTGAAGCATTCCTTCGTAGCCTTCAGCATCACTGAGGACTCTCGCCGATGAGCTCTTCTCCTTGCCTGGTTCGGTTATTCGGCCTATCAGCTTTTTCTGTCCCTTCATCATGGGGTCGATCTTGCTCCCCTCTCCTATGCTCACCTGTGTGACCACCTCACTTTTCATTAATGTTGCACACAGTGGATCCCATGCTCCTGCATTTTTTCTCTTCCAGGACTGCTTTTCCATCTCTGGCCTCCCAGCTTGACCCTCCCACTAGTCCTTCCCATCCATCAATGTCTTCAGTTGCCTCTGGCACCTTTGTTGCCAATCCAGACTTTAGACCCAGTGCCTCTCCTCCTGTGCTACAATGTCTGTCCTGGGTTCCAACACAAGCCACCGGCTCCCGTACCTCCAGCTCTAGCGTCCCTGGCCCACCCGCCGCCGGCTAACCCAGCCCTGACTGTCATGTCACTCTCTCTTGCCTGCCTTGGCATCACCATCACACCCACCATCAGTGCCAATGCTGACGCCACTTGCTCCAGTGGTGCATTCCCGCCCTGTGTTGGTCTGCCTGCTGTCACCCTCTCACACCGTGAGCCTGATGTTGCTTCTGCCTTCCGACCCCTTGCCTTAGGGGTGCAGCCTTGGCTGGCCTCCGTCTCGGAGACAGTACCCAATGTCATTCCACACCCAATTCTCCATTAGTTCTGCCCTTGTTTTCCACTTCCCGTTTCATTGTCTTCTCGGTGCCTGCTCTCCCACATGCAGCTCCATACTCCCAAGCACTCTTCTGTGCACCTTGCCACACCGTCAAGCCTGACTGCAGTCAATCGAGCCCATGTATCTTGTCTCCTGCCTGTTTTTTGCAGCTCTCGATTTCAGTGACTTTTCGTAATGCCAGGTTTTTGTGCTCTGAACACATGCCATAGCATCCTTCCCACCCTTCCTGGCATCCCTTCAGCTGGCCCCTATTCTTGCCTCCATGCTCGTTCGCCTGTTTTCGATTGATGTGTTCCTCAGCAACCGTCACGTCCAATAGAGTGGCCATGCCTTCTTTACCATTTTGACCTGTATTGCAGCCCACTCTCCTGTTCCCATCACAGCCAGCCCCGTTGTTATTGACTCTAGCCTTGACCCGCGCTCCTCCTTCGCATCTTACCAATACCTCTTGTGTTTGTATTTGGTGCTGATTGTGAACATTCTGCTTACAGGCTCAATGCTAACGAGCACACCAGGACCTTCTACCATTACACATTGGCAGCGCACACTTCATCCTGTACAGCCCATGGGTAATCCTCTGACGTGGTATACAAAAGCTGTGGTATATGCTCCAGCCAACAGTTGGCGTCACAGCTTCAGTTGAGCCACTCGCACCAGTCATCTACAGCAGCCAGTCTGTTGGAGCACAGCCGACTCTGCACCATGCAGCATCATTCGGCTATCCAGCCCCAGAAGCCATTGGCACTGGGACCCAGTCCTACAGAGTAATTGTGCAGCAGTGATCATCTCATGACCTATGTCACAATCCAGACCACGACAAACTCTTGGTGTTGCTAAGTTCATACTGATAAAGGATGATCATTTCCATCATCATTTTCTTATGTGGACCTTTACTTTTTGGTGGTGAGACTGCAATAAATATTAGTTATCAAAATAAATGCGGAACCATCAATCACTGCATCCAAACCAGACTATCCTCCAACCTATGGACATAAAAACAATACTGTTTCATGCATCCTCAACAGCTAAAACATTTTAAGGACAATTCAATGGAGGGATTATCGTGAATAAAGTTTTCTTACAACAAGTGTACAATTTATTTCTCTCCAACATTTACTTTCTGCTTGGAAATCCATGAAGCCTTAAACTGGTCTTTGTACATCTTCTGAATCACAAAGTTTAATAAGAAATGGGAGAAATCCTGGGTGATACACGTGAAATGATTAAGACAAGTAAGATATTCAACCACTGTATAACAGAGACGTTAAGTAACAGATACACACACCTGAGTACTTCAAGAATGGTTCCTCCAATAACTAGTTATATTCACAAATTCTACTGTCAATTGAGATTTACTTTCTGTTAAAAAAACTAACATTTTGCAACTGGCTTACAGAATATAATAAAATTTAAATTGCCAGAATAATTATCTAAAGTTCACAAATGATTTACAATATAATAAATGCAACAATCTAATATGTTTAACACTATCTTAATTTTGAAAACAGCAGCTCAAATCAATGTCATATGCAAATGTACAACTCTGAAAGTGACAGATGAAACCATAAAAGAAACTACGTAACTCTCAAACTACTACAATTAGCTTACTGAATGAGGGGTAAAGAGTATAGCTGATGGTGTTTTGAAACCTACAATGATTTTTGAAAATATCCAACGGAAATCATAAATTGACAGTGACACTATGAGAGAAGTATACCACTGATAATCAATCCAACCAAATATTCCATCTTGCTGCAATGTTTAGTGCACAACCCATAGTTATAATTTTGTGATAATAAATTAAATAAGCTTAATTTTTACAGTGCCCTCTGCAAGGTGAATGTTATTTTTGCTGTGAATGTATCTAACTTTTTATTTATGAATGCTACAAAACACAGTCCTAACAGCATTGTCGTCAACAGATGACCACTGTCCTATCTTCAAGGAAATTTCTGAGCTCTGTTTGAGTCCAAATGTGGTACACTAACCAACCAAAGGACAATTATTCAATATAGCATCTTCAATAATTGTCACAGAGATCAATCTGGTATCACACTGGATCTGACTAACCATCCCATCTCACAGGTTACCTAATATTCAGAGATAAGAGTGATGAAGGCAGTGCCAAGATATATTCATAATGCAGAAAGGGGAAACAAAATGAGTTGAAACAAAATGCCTTTCCTCAACACCAGTCAGCTTGCTCATATGTTTACTGAGAAGCACGAGAGACAGTCAAGGGAAGTTTCTAAGTTAGAATATTTTTGCAGCCACACAACTGAAGAAAGTGAAGAATACTGATGTGATTGATACGTGGAAATATTACCTTCCCGTAAGATGCAAACTGCAGAACTCAGCCTCTGTTGCTGCCTTGGTACTTTGAAGTACAACTGCTGTACACCAGAAAGCTGGTATCCTTATGACACATCTCCTTAACACTGGAACAATGGTTTTCATTTTGCCAAAACTCTATCAAGGTGACAACTATAATAGACACAATTAACACAGGTCCAGAGAATATAACAAACTACGAGGAATTTTTTGTAAAATATAATTTCAATAATCTCAATGCTGGTGCCCCAAACAATACAGATGAGAAAATTGGCACTTTACACAACTACTTAAAATGATATAATGATCAAAAACTATGCAAAATAAGTTACCAACTTCTTGAAACAGAGATCTTTCATGCAAACAAAAGAAACTTTATCAGCTGTGGTGGTGGTGGTAGCAGTAATTGTAGTATTTGGGACTTTAAGGTACATGACATTGACACCAATAGCGTGCAACGTCAGGAAACATTGGAGGAAAACTTTAGTACCAAAACACCACAGTGAAAAGTTACAGGCAACTGACAGCATTCAGCTGACAGTGAAAAAATCAATATATGATTAACACACAAGTAAGTAATCTGAATGACCAGAAAGTTACACAAACTGATATCCCAACATTGCTCACAATAAATTATATTTATGACAAATAATGAGCAAAAATTATGGAGGTTTTTGGAGGGAATTAGGATGAAATGTCAAAAAGCTAAAACAAGGTAGGTGACACTTCCTGTCAAATCAACAAAATTTTAACCCTTTTGCTGCTACAGACGTGTTTTTTGCATTCCATGCTGAGGCGGCTTTTGTTATGGCAGTAATGCTCGCTAAATGCTGGTGCCTTTGCTGACAGATGGCGTTCTGGCATATCTGAAATACTTAACATATTTTTTGAATGCTATTAGTTAAAAAATTTGATTTTTTAATATCTTACAATCGGATATCTTTGCTTCATAAAGAATTGAATATCTTTTCATTATACGTCACAGTTACTGGTGTCACACCAAAGTAAGCAAATATAGAACAAACTTTTAAACATTTTGCGGAGGTCAAAATTCACTGTTTACAATTTGCTTGAGATTGATTTTACCTCCTACACTGTAGTGAATGAAATGTAGGTAAGACATCAAAATTTTATTTAAAATTGAGAGCAAAAGAATATCTCATTTCCTTCTTGTGTTATTGGGTTTTCTATCTGAAGGCTGGTTGCTCACATCACGCCCAATCACATCCTTGTGCGTCCGAGTCGTGGTCACAAAAATCATCATATTTCTTAAACAATTCAAGATACTGAAATGAGGTTTTTTGCAAATCAGATAATGCAGTGAGGCACACACATTGTATGATACATAAATAAAAAACTTTTTTATTCACGAAGCTCAGAACCCATACAGACAGCCGTCGCAGTGCATGTATACAAAACACCTGGGAAATAATGTAGCAGGACGTATCTCAGATTTTGATGGGACTTGGTACAGAGCTAGCCTAAATAGAAATTAAGAACAATACCAATTTTTTACAAATATGTTAATCCATTTTGAAAATACACCAATGTGAAGTTTCCAAAAATGCCCCACTGCCATTATTTCAAATTGCTGTAGCAACTGTCCAAATGACACTAAAAAAATGATGAGAGAAGTGTCATTTTGCAGCACTTTTCATAAGCTTTTCTATGATATACAACACAATGCGGGTTTGGTTTGAAAATGGTTTATAATATTTCAATGAAAATTTAAATTTTTATTTTATCAAAAAGAGCAGCTTCAAAAATTTTCAAACAATTGTGTACAAGACTTCAAGTTATTGTTAACTAATTCCCGAAATATGAAAGTGGGACTGGGGAGTTCACGCCTTCATAAATATCAAAAACACACATTTCACTAAAAATTACATTTTGGTAAAATTTACAGATTTAAGTAAAAACATCCAAAACTTACCCATAAACAAAATTTCACTTTTTCATAAATTAATTTTAAATATGTTTAAATGTAACTTGGGGATATCATGGGTGATTATTTTATAACAACTAATAAAACTATAATTAATACAATTGTAATCTGAAAGCCATGATGATGAGTTTTGGGCATATGTAAAAAGTATAAATCGGGATAAAAATCTAATTCCAACTATTCATGATAGAAAATGCTAAGCTCGGTATGTTGAGCAATGGAGAACTGGCCTCTTATAAACAACTGTTTGGCAAAAATGTTGTGCAACCCACCACCAGTTCTCTGTATTGTGGGAAACTGTAGTTTTTGCATAGGAAGCAACCCAATAAAAATTACACTGCAAAATGCATTTGTTTATAGTATGGTTGAAAATATCACTTTTCCATGGTAGGTTTCAGAAGATAGATGTAACTTAGAAACAATGCAGAAGACGTAGTTGGACATTATTGAACTATTTTTTGAAAAATTGACCACACTGATCCTCCATGATTTTCTAGCAAAGCTCTTTTGTAAATGCAATTGAGGCAAATTTGAATGAGGGTGAATATGTTGTTACATCTGACTTCTTTGAGAATTACGCTTTTGTAATCCAAGATGCGGCTCCGATTTATCACTGGTCAAGTAATGATGCAACAATGCTCCTCTTAGTAGTTTATTACAAAGAAGAGAAGAAAACAGAGCATATGAGCTATGTCACAATTCCAAACTATCTTGAGCATAAAAATATATCAGCCTACTGTTTCCACAAAAAGCTAATTTAATTTTTCAAAACCAAATTTAAAAGTGATATACAGAAGATACAGGGTGCCCAGAAAAGACTCCCTGATTTCAAAATTAAATATCTCGAAAACAAAGATCAATAGAGGAATGCAGTAAACGGTATATTTATTGTGAAAACTACAAGAAGTTTATACAGCAGTTTGACATAATAGTTACAAAAGCTGCTAACAGATGGCACTGTAATCGCCATATGTAATGCCTAGTATAAATAGTGATCCAAAGCCCAGAGCGATCAGTTCCACTATTGAAATGGGAAAGGAGGTTAGCGTACCGAAGGAAGAAATTAAAACCATGTACTCCATTGAACAACGCGTTTTTCTGGTGCTAGAGTACCACAGGTTAGAAGAGAGTCCTGCGGCAACAAGGCGAAGTTTTCAAGCACGATTTAATGTTCCAAAAGGATCCGATGCAAAAACCATTCGTACGCTCTTCGCAAATTTTCAACGAACAGGCAGCGTAACTGATCATCTAGTGGGGCATGTTGGCTGCAAGCAAACCGCAGTTACGCCTGAAAATATCGCCACAGTTTCTGGAATTATTCAGCGAAATCCAATGTCATCCGTCCGTAGAATTGCATCTGAGACTGGTTTGAAGCATTCCAGCACGCAGAAAATACTGAGAAAGAGCCTACACATGTTTCCATTCAAAATTCAAACGCACCAGGCCATACCCGTACAAGCTGTGCAACAAAGGGTTGCCTTTGCTAATCAGATGCTCACAATGATTGATAGTGAAGTATTTGATGTTGGCTGCATCTGGTTTACAGATGAAGCACACTTCCACCTGAATGGATATGTGAATAAGCAGAACTGGCGATTTTGGGGTTCCGAAAAGCCATATTGGTGTGAAGCGAAACCCCTGTATTCTCCTAAAGTTACTGTGTGGGCTGCAGTATGCAGCAGAGGCATTATTGGCCCTTTTTTCATTTGAGAAACGGTCACTGGTGCACGTTATGTTGCAATTTTGGAACAATTTATCGCCACACAGCAAGCGTTAAGAGGATTGACCAGGTACTGAATGGTTTATGCAAGATGGAGCCCGACCACATCAGGCCGAACAAGTGTTTCGCTTTCTTGAGGAATACTTCGGGAATCGAGTCATTGCTTTGGAATATCCCAAATTTACTGGTGCAGGCATGGATTGGCCTCCATGTTCGTCGGATTTGACTCCCTGTGACTTTTTTTTGTGGGGCACAGTGAAAGACATGGTCTACCCGAAGCATCCCGCCACGCTGGACAAGCTTGAATCGGCGATCTCTGTGGCATGTGAATCCATTTCGGTTGAGACCCTACGAAATGTGATGGCGAATTTCATTCTTCGTTTGCGCCACCTCTGTAGTGCCACTGGTGAACATTTCGAAAACATTGTGATGTGATTGTTTGCAAAGATTGTTTTCATACGATTATTTCACTTATGTATGCTGATATGAACTGTACAGCGTACAGCGCCATCTGTTAGCAGCTTTTGTAACTATTATTTCAAACTGCTGTAAAAACTTCTTACAGCTTTCACAATAAACATTCCTCTATCGATCTTTGTTTTCGAGATATTTAATTTTGAAATCAGGGAGCCCTTTTCTGGACACCCTGTATACTACTTTTCAGATGACAGTGCAGCCCAGTACAAGAATAAAAAGAATTTTGTACACTTATGTTTCCACAAAAAATATTTTTTCATGGAAACAGAATGCCCAACCCCCCCCCCTCTTTCTTTTGCCTCTGCTCATGGAAAAGAATACTGACATCCTGTTGGCGGCACTGTTCAGAGATTAGCAACAAAATGAAATCTGCAGAGGCCTATGATAACCAAATTATTACTTCACCATGACTGTTTAATTGCGCAGTTAAAAAAATTTTACATCTGTCACTTTGAATTTTCAACACAAGAAGAGTACTTTGAAACTGAGAGACTGTTAGAAGAGTTTTTTAGTCAAGCTGTTACCATCAAAGAGACACCGAGGTTACATTCCTTTACACTGACAGCGTCATGCACTTCAAAATTACTGGTAAAGACTTTTGAAGACTGTTGGAAAAGTCACAAAACCTCCATAAAAACTGGCTTTGAGAGATATTCATGGATATGTTACGGCCGAAAGAAATGGTGACTAGATTATGTTTTCTTAAAACATGAAGGTCACCTAGCTGGCTCATCACTGTCTTATACATATCCTACAAAACCTGATATTGAATAAAATGTTCTCGTGTTTCCAACCACGTCGATTGCTTAAAACTACACTAGCTTTCGGCCAAGCACTCCTTGGACATTGTCAAGTGATATTACTGCCAGTAGGCTGTTGGTGCGCCTTTATATATGCTAGCTGCCGGCTGTGATGTGACTGCTGCCCTTGACATTGCCATATATGGGCATGTTTTGAGTCAGCGCAATCGCTAGATCCCACGCAGTGCTGAGCTGCAAGCCACTGTCTCTATTCAGGGTGTTTGCGGTAATTTTTATTTCAATAGCTTCCTTTATTAAACTGTCCCAGAAGCCGTTAGTACGAGCCACGACAGAGGTATCGTCGAATTTTTTAAGCAATTGAAGTGATTGGAAACCCAAGAACATTTTATTCAATGTTATCGCTATGAGACTCTGCATTCATACAAAACCTGATATCCTTTGCTGATCTGTAAATGTTGATTTTTCTAAAGTACACCCATTAACACCAACAGGAAGAATGTATCAGATAGCGGGAAATGATACTGCAAAAACAAGTGAAGCATTTAAAATGGCGCGAAATCTTAAAACACATATTGTTTGTATCAGTTTTTGCAAGTGGCATATTGAATGTATGTGGTAACAGTAAATTTGAATGTGTAAATAGATAGATACGAAGCCTACACCTACTACAGTAGTACAAGTTTATATGCCAACTGGCTCTGTAGATGACGAAGAAATTGAAGAAATGTATGATGAAATAAAAGAAATTATTCAGATTGTGAAGGGAGGCGAAAATTTAATAGTCATGGGTGACTGGAATTCGGGTGTAGGAAAAGGGAGAGAAGGAAACATAGTAGGTGAATATGGATTGGGGCTAAGAAATGAAAGAGGAAGCCGCCTGTTAGAATTTTGCACAGAGCACAACATAAGCATAACTAACACTTGGTTTAAGAATCATGAAAGAAGGTTGTATACATGGAAGAACCCTGGAGATACTAAAAGGTATCAGATAGATTATATAATGGTAAGACAGAGATTTAGGAACCAGGTTTTAAATTGTAAGACATTTCCAGGGGCAGATGTGGACTCTGACCACAATCTATTGGTTATGACCTGTAGATTAAAACTGAAGAAACTGCAAAAAGGTGGGAATTTAAGGAGATGGGACCTGGATAAACTGACTAAACCAGAGGTTGTACAGAGTTTCAGGGAGAGCATAAGTGAACAATTGACAGGAATGGGGGAAAGAAATACAGTAGAAGAAGAATGGGTAGCTTTGAGGGATGAAGTAGCGAAGGCAGCAGAGGATCAAGTAGGTAATAAGACGAGGGCTAGTAGAAATCCTTGGGTAACAGAAGAAATATTGAATTTAATTGATGAAAGGAGAAAATATAAAAAATGCAGTAAATGAAGCAGGCAAAAAGGAATACAAACGTCTCAAAAATGAGATCGACAGGTAGTGCAAAATGGCTAAGCAGGGATGGCTAGAGGACAAATGTAAGGATGTAGAGGCCAATCTCACAAGGGGTAAGATAGATACTGCCTACAGGAAAATTAAAGAGACCTTTGGAGATAAGAGAACGACTTGTATGAATATCAAGAGCTCAGATGGAAACCCAGTTCTAAGCAAAGAAGGGAAAGCGGAAAGGTGGAAGGAGTATATAGAGGGTCTATACAAGGGCGATGTACTTGAGGACAATATTATGGAAATGGAAGAGGATGTAGATGAAGATGAAATGGGAGATATGATACTGCGTGAGGAGATTGACAGAGCACTGAAAGATCTGAGTCGAAACAAGGCCCCCGGAGTAGACAACATTCCATTGGAACTACAGACGGCCTTGGGAGAGCCAGTCCTGACAAAACTCTACCATCTGGTGAGCAAGATGTATGAAACAGGCGAAATACCCTCAGACTTCAAGAAGAATATAATAATTCCAATCCCAAAGAAAGCAGGTGTTGACAGATGTGAAAATTACCGAACTATCAGTTTAATAAGTCACAGCTGCAAAATACTAACACGAATTCTTTACAGACGAATGGAAAAACTAGTAGAAGTCAACCTCGGGGAAGATCAGTTTGGATTCCGTTGAAACACTGGAACACGTGAGGCAATACTGACCTTACGACTTATCTTAGAAGAAAGATTAAGGAAAGGCAAACCTACATTTCTAGCATTTGTAGACTTAGAGAAAGCTTTTGACAATGTTGACTGGAATACTCTCTTTCAAATTCTAAAGGTGGCATGGGTAAAATACAGGGAGTGAAAGGCTATTTACAATTTGTACACAAACCAGATGGCAGTTATAAGAGTCGAGGGGCATGAAAGGGAAGCAGTGGTTGGGAAGGGAGTGAGACAGGGTTGTAGCCTATCCCCGTGTTATTCAATCTGTATATTGAGCAAGCAGTGAAGGAAACAAAAGAAAAATTCAGAGTAGGTATTAAAATGCATGGAGAAGAAATAAAAACTTTGAGGTTCGCCGATGACATTGTAATTCTGTCAGAGACAGCAAACAACTTGGAAGAGCAGTTGAATGGAATGGACAGTGTCTTGAAAAGGAGGATATAAGACGAACATCAACAAAAGCAAAACAAGGATAATGGAATGTAGTCTAATTAAGTCGGGTGATGCTGAGGAAATTAGATTAGGAAATGAGGCACTTAAAGTAGTAAAGGAGTTTTGCTATTTGGGGAGCAAAATAACTGATGATGGTCGAAGTAGAGAGGATATAAAATGTAGGCTGGCAATGGCAAGGAAAGCGTTTCTGAAGAAGAGAAATTTGTTAACATCCAGTATTGATTTACGTGTCAGGAAGTCATTTCTGAAAGTATTCGTATGGAAGTGAAACATGGACGATAAATAGTTTGGACAAGAAGAGAATAGAAGGTTTCGAAGTGTGGTGCTACAGAAGAATGCTGAAGATTAGATGGGTAGATCACATAACTAATGAGGAAGTATTGAATAGGATTGGGGAGAAGAGGAATTTGTGGCACAACTTGACCAGAAGAAGGGATCGGTTGGTAGGACATGTTCTGAGGCATCAAGGGATCACCAATTTAGTATTGGAGGGCAGCGTGGAGGGTAAAAATCGTAGAGGGAGACCAAGAGATGAATACACTAAGCAGATTCAGAAGGATGTAGGTTGCAGTAGGTACTGGGAGATGAAAAAGCTTGCACAGGATAGAGTAGCATGGAGAGCTGCATCAAACCAGTCTCAGTACTGAAGACCACAACAACAACAACAACAACAACAACAACATAGATATGTTAAGAATACCGTTACGTATATTGTCACTTAATAATCTTTCAAAAATGTCAATTTTTAGTGAAATACGCATCTTTGAAATTTTATAAAGGTGTGAACCAATGACAGTCCCGTTTTCATACTCAGGAAATTAATTAATAACATGAAGTGTTGTACACAATTCATTGAAAATTTTTTGAATGTGCTTTTTGATAAATTAAGAAGTTAAACTTCCTTGTAAATTTGGAAACCAATTTTGATCTCAAAGCCATATTGTGTTATACATCACAAGAACACTCATGAAAAATGTTGCAAAATGATACCTATCCCATCATTTTAACTTTATTAGGAGAGTTGCAACAGCAATTTGAAATGATTACAGTATGGCATTTTTTGGCTATTTTTGACAACTTCACAGGGCATAACTCTCCAAATGGATCAACATATTTTAATAGAATGGATATTTTTCTTAATCTATATGCGGATTTTTTCTTAATCTGTATGTGGACTATTACCATGCAAAGTTTCATTTAAATCTGAGATGGGGAAGAAAACCACTGCGTTGACTTTTCATGGAATGACTCACAGAAGGAAATACATCTATTCTTAATATGGGATGTCATCTGCCAAATCATTGTAAATTGTACATGAAATAAGAATCTTGAAAATTACCTAAAACTCATCTCAGTAGTCACAAAAAGCTATTTAAAAAAGCCACAGAAAACTTTCAATAGAACTTTGGAACAGTCAAATAACTGTTGCCAACAATACAAATTTCTGTATTTAATTATATGAGACCTCACTTAACTGTAAGATAATGTGTGTTGAAAAGGATGCAAAAGCCAGGAATGACTAGGAGGAAAGAGCAAAGTTATGCAGAGATATAAAGAGAATAAAGAAACAGAAGGTTCATGTAGCAAACATAAAATGACTAAAATGGCAAAAACGCAAACTTGACAGACAACAAATCAAACAGAAGAGAATTCTCAGTACTGTTCTTCGTAAACAAGAAATGAACGAATTAGGTTGTGGAAAGACATACAGGATGTATTGAAGAATCCATTCTTCAAAGTATATTGCACAAAAAAAAAAAAAAAAAAAAAAAAAAAAAAAAAAAAAAAAAAAAAAAAAAAAAAAAAGCAAGAAGACAGAAAAGAAGACGAAAAAAATAAAAAGATAGCTATTCAATGAAAGGAGAAACCACAAATGGTGAAAAGAATACAATGACTGGAATTAAGTACTACAGTTTCTGCATTGACAATCTTCCTGCCAAACAGCCTTTGGCAAAGATCCAGATAATCTAAAATTTAAGTGTATTCTATTCATCAATTGCATAATCACATTCTCTCCGTAATATCAGTGGTCATCTGTCTCCCCCTCCTCTCCCTCCCCTCCTCCCTCCCTCCCTCCCATTCAGATCAATAAAACCAGTGATGTTTCAAATGCATAATAATATATTATTAGCTGTGTAAATGAACTATGGCTGGCCATTTGTTTGGGTTGGCCAACATGTTTTTATCTTGTCCATAATATCTCCAATTCTAGAACATTGAATCACATCCCTAATAAACTCAGCAGTTGGCTCTGTCCTCCTTTAGGATGTCTGAATTTTTTTTGTAACTTCCAAATTCCTTATGTATCCAGCATCAGTACACCTCTGTAGTCCTTTTTGAGTTTGCTTGCAATCTAGACAAGTCCTGCTTTTCAGATCCTTAATTCTTGTCATCACCTTTCATACCACTGTAACTTTTCTTTCTGATTCGATGATCATGTTGCCCACCAGCTATATCCTCTCTATTATCAGTCTCCCACTTCTTTCAAATACTTACCACGACGATGGTTTCATCCACATTGTTCTCATCTCTCCCAGAGACAGCTCTAAAATCCTGATACCATTTGCTCAGCCAGTTAATACTTCTAAGGTATTGCTTCAGCAGAACTTTTCTCTTTGAGTCAGCATGTTGATTTTTAATTTGAATGTTTATCATCTATTTACAACATTAAAGACTTTGATTTAAGCACTAAAAATTTACAAGTCATTGAGAAAAACATTCTATACAACAAAGCAATTCTTTTCCCCAGATGACTTAGGTGAACTATGATAGTCAATACTTTAAAGCAAAGAAAATATTTGCTACTACTTTTACAATCAGTACTACTAAATAACATGTAGAAACAAGTTGTAAAATTCTACAAACCCTAACTTACTCTTGTACGCTTCTTTCCATCATCTGATTCTGCAAGACGTTTTCTGGCCCACGTGAACTGCTCCATGAGTTCATGATGTATTTCCAAACGTTGTATGCAAGGTACACAGACAGTCTTGGGCAAAGGATCATTGGCACTGATCTATATCACAAATAAACATTTATACTGTATAAGATATGCACCTGTACTTCCAAATAACATAAACTTATTTTTTTATGGTTTTTAGCATCACTGTACATACAGTTACACACATTAAAACATAGTGAAATAAATTAAAAGATGACATGTGTAAATGTTTTGAAGGAGCAAATGGATGAAAGAAATGTGGCCACTACTACTTTCTGCCATTAATATCGCAAACACGACTAGAATAATCAAAAGTAGTTGGGACCACACACACATGAATTTTCTGTTATTTTGGATGGACATTCTACTTGGAAAAAATTGGTTGGTTTGACGCTGGGCATAGCCTGAAACTGACTAAATAAACACCCATTTTAGTTGCAACTCTGGCAATCTCTTTTCGCATAACACAAAAATTACATCATTGTTTGGAAACATGAAGTTCATGAATGGCTGCATATGGTCTCTGAGTAGCTGAATATAACCATTACCAGTCAATGATCGGTTCAACTGGACTGGAGGACCCAGTACATTCCATGTAAAGACAGTTCACACCATAGTCACTGTCAACTTGCTCAGTGCATTGCTCACAACTTGGATCCATCGCTTTGTGGGGCCTGCACCACACTCACACCCTATCATCAGCTCTTACAAGCTGAAATAGGGACTCGTCTCACTGGCCATTTTTCCAATCATCTAGGGTCCAACTGATGTGGTCACGAGCTGAGTAGTGGTGCTGCAGGCGATGTGGTGGTGCTAGCAAAGCCACTCTCACCTACGGTTTTTGCCGTATCCTATTAATGCCAAATTTTGGCACACTCACCTAATAGATATGTTAGTCATATACCCCTCATTGATTTCTACTGTTCTTTCATGCAGTGTAGCTTGTCTGTTAGCACTGAAATTTTTGTTGCTCTCTTTTTTAAGTAAAGACCATCCACCGCTGCATTGTCCCTGGTGAGAGGGTAACAACTGATATTTTGTATACTCAGCACACTCTTGACGCTGTGGATCTCGGAATACTTAATTCTATAACAATTTCCAAAATAGAATGTCTCATGTGTCTAACTCCAACTACCATTCCACATTCAAAATCTATTAATTCCCATTGTACAGCCATGATAACACCAAAAACTTTTTCACGTGAATTACCCATGTAGAAACGTGAACTCCGCCAATGCACTGCCCTTTTACGCCTTCTGCCATCTATATGTGCATACTGCTATACCATGACTTTTGTCACCTCAGTATATTTACAGAAAAAGCTTCGTAAATTAATTAATTGGGAGCCAAAGGCCAGTTCACCACAATGAAATCAATTATTTTACATTTCACTCAATTACACTCATACCTAGAAATAATGAGATATTCAAGATCTATGAAGAAACATGGCACAGTGATGAGATTGTGGACAAAAATGGGGACAACGCTGAAATAAGGGGTGTACATGAAATCCAGGAACACTTTCAATTATTTATTGCACAAGAACCAAATATTGTACAGATATCATACATATGTCATTTTGAAGAGAAACCCTGAAAGTTGGTCCCCCCCCCCCCCCCCCCCCCACGTATACTGCCACAGCATTGTTTCGTAATTTGCTGATAGCGCTAGTCACAAAGGGTTGCTTGTGTCGAGCAAAGAGAAGCGGATGTCCCAGTGCGAGTGAAGTGAGTGTGGAGCGCATAATAGATACACCCATAAGGAGTCCAAAGAAACCTGTGTGTTGTGCATCCCACAAACTCGAAATGGCTCCAATGACAGAGTGGAAAGTCCTGCAACAGAAGCTGTCTATCAAACCATTCAAATTGGAGCTAGTGCAGAAGCTCATGACGACAACAAAGACAAGCATTTTGAGTTTTGATAGCAGTTGCAACAATTGAATGAGGATGGGGATGGCATTGTTGATTGCTTAATTTGCAGCAACAAAACCATTATTCACACTAATGGGATAGTAAACAGGCACAATTGTCAAATCTGGGGTACAAAGCATCTGCATAAATGCACTGAATTTGAGCATGATTCCAAAAAGGTAAATGTTTTTGTGCCTTGTCATGTCGAAAATTGTATGGGCTATTCTTCTTCGCTGAGAGCACTGTCACTGGATATTCCTACTTTGACATGTTGCAGCAATGGCTGATGGCTCAAATGTAATCCGTTCATCTTTCAGCAGGATGGGCTTCCTCACAATTTCCACCGTGAAGCTCGTGGATGCCTGTCTAAATTTCCATCGTGAAGCTCGTGGATGCCCGAACACGGAGCTGCCACATCGATGGATTGGCCGTGCTACGGAAGGGGACAGCTGTTTCATGAAATGGCCTCTCCGATCACCAGATCTCACTCCGTGTGACTTTTTTCTGTGGTACACATTAAAGACATGGTGCATGTACCGCCTCTACCACGTGATATAGCAGAGCTCTGGGAGAGAATACAAGAAGCGACTGCCACAGTTGACGATGCCATGCTGGGATGGGTATGGCAAGAATTCGATTACAGTATTGACATCTGCCGGGTCACCCATGGTTCACATGTTGAATGTTTGTAAAAAAAAAAAAAAAAAGCTTTCAGAGTTTCTCTTCAAAATCCAATATGTATGACATCTGTACAATGTTTAGTTCTTGTGCAATAAATAACTGAAAGTGTTCCCAGACTTCATGTATGCCCTGTACATTATATACATGGCACACAAGGCAGTTCCTGCAACAGTCTACAGGCAGAAGTCTTCAGTACAGTGGTCTTGACTACATGTTGCATACTTTAGCAGACAGCGTTCAAGCTGAAAGACATGAAGGATAGTACAACCAGTAGTTGTGTCACACTACACATAGCTGGATGACCACGGGTTAGAAGTCAGCCAGTCAGTGTAAGGAGCACTGAGAGTTGAACATTGTTTATAATACAAATGAAGGCTCTTGTTGCCATATCCATTAGCAAAATATTCTCGGGTTTCAAACCACGTCACTTGGTTCACTGTCCATGAGCTTTCAGCAGAGATCTCATCTGCCACTGTCAATTGGTTGACTGACGTCTGGATGCTACTAACATGCTTATATACCCGCACCGTCATACGTGATGTCACTGGTGCTCACTCCCGCACCATATATGGTAATGATTTCAACCACACTGATGGCACCACAATAGGGAGCCCATTAACTCCAGTTGTAGTCAACCTCTGGAGCATTCAGGGTAGACCACCCTGGACACGGCTACTACAAAGCCTTGTTGTTTCCATCGTTACAGCAACAATAACTTCATCAAATGGCCTCATGGACATGAAAAGCTGGAATAGTTGCGGGAACACGTCAACAACATCCACAACCACAGAAAGTTCATGTGGAAGTAGAGAAAGATCGTTCCTTGCTAATCGTGGATGTCCGGCGTGGATTCGTGTGTCCGGCGTAGACACAATAAATCTCTCAATCACAGTGTTTTCAGCAAGCCCATCCACACGATTCAGTATCTGCATGCCAGCAGCTACCACCACCCAGCACATCAACTGTGTGTTCTGAGGAATTTGGTGCATCAAGCTGAAACTATCTCATTGGGAATGACAACAGTTACAACTACACACAAATTTTGCAAGCACTTACACCTAAGCTACAAAAGCACAAGGCCTCAAAAAAGACATGAAGAAAACTATATTTTTAGCATTTTGCGGTTCAATAACAGGGAAGATTAGCTGGCTCCTGAAGGGATATACAATCGACACAGTCTTCAGGCCCCAGCAAAGATATGGTAACTAATGAAACCTGTGAAAGACAACGTAAGCCTCAAAACACCTGGAATACATAAAATACAGTGTTGGTGCAGACAATTTCATGTCAGTCAGACTGTCCATACTGTTGAACAGTGCACCACAGACCGTGAAAGATATTTCAGCTTACGCTATCCCAAGAAATCAACTATAGCATAACATGTACTGGAAAACAGGCACAGAATTGCATTCAATGACACTTTTATTGTTAAAAAACCAATTACTTCTGGGATAGCATAATAAAGATCAAAATAACAGACAACACCCTCAGTAAAGATGGTGGATTGCAGCTGACTATGGCCTGGGATGCTGTGACTGGGCAGTTGAAACAGGTGCAGTGGTCACACTGCCAAAACATTACCATATATGATGTGGAACTAAGCAACAGTGATGACACTGACAATGCAGCTTGAAACTCAAGAATATTTTATTATTGTTTACACTGTTATATCAAAGCTATGGGGACAATTGAATGGCCAATAAGGTACACTGGACCAAATTACAACACAAAGCTAGGTTTGTTTTATCTTGACAGTATTATGAAATAGATAGATTGCTACTCATTATGTGTGTGTGTGTGTGTGTGTGTGTGTGTGTGTGTGTGTGTGAGAGAGAGAGAGAGAGAGAGAGAGAGAGAATTGTCTAACCCTTTCCACTCCAATGTCGAGTGCCACTCGACATCGCGGAATTAGTTTTACTCCGATGTTGAGCCTCATTCGACATGAATTTTCGAAGCTCTCAGACGTATTTTGAGTCTACTAGGCATTATTGCTGCAGTGTGCCACCATATAGGAGAACTAGTGTTAACTCAGTGTCAAACAGTAGCAGCTGTGTTAAGTCAGATTGTAATTATTATGGTCAAGCCCATGCGCTCAAAATGGATAGTTCTTTACGTACAGTCCTTTCTGAGGAAGAGATTTTAGATCTTTTGGAGCAATCTCTAAGAGAAAACGAGAGTGAAAATGATTTTGATTATGATAGTGATTCATTTCAAAACAATTCGAGTGACAATGACAGAGAAAACAGTGACAATGTGCATGTTTCTAGGGATTCAGCAGAGGAATCGTGGCGTATGTGGAGCGACACTGAAGCTGACTTCACAGATTTTCCTTTTGACGAATCAAAGTGTGGTTTTATAACAGAAAGTAGTTCTGTTTCATCATTGCCCATCGCATTATTTCAATTAATTTGTGCAGATAACCTATTTCAACAAATAGCAGATGAAACGAATAGGTATGCTACATCAATAATATATAAAGTGACACCACTTCCACAACATTCTGCATGGTGGGACTGGAGAAATGTTACCATGAAAGAAATGAAACGCTTCCATGGTGTGCTACTGAATATGGCATTACAAAAGTGTAAGAACTTGCAGGACTTTTTTTCAAGAGAATGGTTACAATCATCCAACTTCTTTCCAGACTGTTTTAGTGCCGACGATTTATGCAAATTTTCTGGGCACTTCACGTTTCTAATCCGACGAGTGCTACACGTGTCAACAGTCATGTTCAATCACGTCTGAGTAAAGTGACAAATGTACTGAATTACTTGCCTGGCATGTTTCTCGAAATTTATCGAAAATATCAGTATTAAGCTGCTGATGAATCTACAGTATCATTCAAGAGTCATGTATTATTCAAAATATACAATCCTCAAAAACCAACAAAATGGGGACTCAGAGTTTATGTAATTTCGGATTCATCAAATGGTTATATCTGCAGTTTGATACCCTATTTTGTGGTTGTAACAACTGAGTCATTGATTTGTCCACACTTGAATTTTTCTGAGAGAATGGTTCTTCAGCTGCTTGCTAATATCAGAAATGCTACAGGGCAATCAGGGTGTCATTTGTACACTGACCGTTTTTATACAAGTGTTGCATTAGCTGACGAGCTCTTGAAACAGAACATGCATCTCACAGGAACGATTCAGGCCAATCGCAAAAACCTTCCAGCTGCAACCAAGAAAGGAGCTCTGTGTCTAAGGAAGCATGAAATAAAATGCCTCCGCAACAACAAAATGATGGTTCTGGCATGGCGAGATAAACGAACAGTTCTCATGCTTTCTACAAAAGCCAATAACTCAGTGTCACTTATAGAAAGGAGAAACAGAAAGGAAAGGGAAGAAATAAAGAAACCAAATGTGATTATTGATTATACTTCAAAGATGGGTGGAGTTGATCAATCTTACCATTTTATTTCCAGTTACGGTTTTCTAATGAAAAGTCTCAAGTGATGGTGAAAACTATACTTCTGGCTGTTGGAGGTAGGACTTGTAAACAACTATTTACTATACAAGAACCGCTGTGAGAAAAACAACTTGACAATACCGCCTCACAAAGCATTCCGTAAAAGTGTTATAAGAGGATTAGTTGCCGAAGAAAGAACTCAAGGACAGAAACGAGGACGTCGTTCAACTTCCGATGACGAGGAACGCTTGAATGGAAAGTTGCACATTATCAACAAGCTTCCTGGGAACAAGCATAAGGATTGTGCAGTGTGCTCAGACAGAAAAAAAAGGTGGCAGGCGTGAAACTGTGTATTACTGCGAAACATGCTCACGAAACCCAGCTCTCCACCCTGAAGAGTGTTTCAAAAAATACCACACAATGGAAAGTTTTGTACTGTAAAAGCTTACATAAATATATGAATGAAAGCACACATTTTATTTAAATGTATACCCCAATTGTTGGCCAGCGGCCACATTGTTTCCACAAAGAGATCCGCACAAATCTCTGCGGTGCACTGCCGCCCAGGCGGTGGCCATTTAAATAAGAGCGCATGGAGCCGCCTTGTGTCTGCCTTACGGAGTACAAAGGGCTAATCCTGATGATGGCATTTTTGGCTGAAAGCTTACTTGTTTTACAGTCTTTTGTTGTGCTTATCTGCAACTCAACATCTCCCCTATAGGGTGATCAGCAATCTAACCTTTTCATAACATTGTCATTACCCCAACCTGGATTTTCCGTTGTTTATTTTATCTTGCCTTTATGTGGTCATAGACACCCTACTACATCAACAACATTTGTCCTGCCTAGACACATCACAGCATTCTCTGGGTCACGTCACCTGTCCTAATTTGCATCACTGGCTTGCCCCAGGGTTTCTGCATGCTCAGCTACTTGCCAGATAAATTCTCCTCATACAAACGCACCAACTGGCTTGACAAATCTGATATCTCACTGATGTAGGTGGAATCCAGAACAGCATGTAAGGTCATGTACATGAGTGAGTCACAGTTTTGTGTGTTAAGTGATTTTCACCAGCTGTTCAAATATTGCAGCCGTACACAGTCAATTAAATAAAAATTCTTGCATGAGAAACAAGAAGCACTTTAATTGCAAGTGACAACTATCTGTTTCGAGGCCACGTGAACAGAAATGGCGTGTGTTTATCCTTCGCCATCATTTGCTGACACACAGAAGACTTCGTATGCATCAGTATCTGGACATAAGATACTTGCCTGATTTGGTAAACTTAATGCTCTCCCAATTGATCAAATCTAACCTCAATGAAGACCATTTTGGAGATATAAAGTCAATTCAGTAGTATCAGACGGTGACTCAGAACAGCATTCTGGTTAAAGCTTTTGGCTAGGTGTTATGAAGCCTACAACAATTGGTGCTGTGAGTGAGGAAAATTGGAGTGGATATTAGACACCAATATGACAGTTTTTTTTTTTAATTTTACATAAGCTTAGTCTTATTGAGTGTACTGTATGATACATTACAATCTGGCCAATATTGGAGAAAGACATCACTGTGGCAACAAGTGTCCTTATCTGCAGCAGCATTAATAGGAGCACAGTGTATAATGATATGTCAAAACATTACGAACACCTGCTTAATAGTGTGTTGGTCCATCTTTTGAATTCAATACAGCAGCAATTCTGTTTGGTATGGATACACGAAGACCATGGCAGGTTTTCAAAGGTATGTGGCACTAGTAATCTACAAACTGATAACACAATTGCCACAAACTATGAATCAGTGCTTTGTGAGTGTGGAGTTGGTGCCTTGTAGCATCCCAGACAAGTTCCACAGGCTTCAAATCAGGTGAATCTGGTGACTGAGACACATATCTGAATCTCCAACCACTGTAGGAAGACTGTGGCCTTCTGACGTGGACAGTTACCCTACTGGAAGATATAACTGCCATCGGGGAAGACATCAAGCGCATAAGGATGCAAGTGGCCCACAACATTCACACATTCCACAGCTGAGAAACAGAAAGGACAGCCCTGTGAATGGCTAGAAGCTCTGCTGTGAACACACTACATGATCCTGGCAATAAATTGTGTTCAAAGCCAGTAGGAAACGTGAAAGCATATCCCACCTTATCGACTGTCTTAGAATCGTTAGTGTACAAGGTGGTGGCACCCTGGAACTCTGGAAGGATGGCACATACAAGATGCCGGTAAACCATAGGAGCGACAGAGACCTTAGGACCCTGGAATAGATCGGTCCTAATCTGTGGTCTAAGCACCATCCAAGAGGGAGGGCGAGGGGGGGGGGGGCGGGGGGTATGGGAGGAAAGACAAGGGGTGTAGTCCAGAGAGTGGAGATGGAGATCCCAACAGGGAGAAGTGAGACGCATGCCAACTGGCAATCCCACCAGTGGGTGGGTGTTGGGAGGGAGACATCCCTCATTGGCGAAGAGCACAGGATACACAGGATGGTCAGGGTATTGGTGAATTGCAATTGTGTAATAAACAAGGAATTGGCTCTGTCAAATGTGTAGAGTGGGAATCCCTGCTACTGTGAGGAGACTATCAACAGGACTAGTGCAAAAGGCACCAATAGCCAGATGCACCCCACAATGATGGACAGGGTCAAGGAGTTTCAAAGTGGAAGGAGCTGCTGAGCCATAAACCTGACTATCATAATCTAGTCTGGACAAGACAAGAGCACCGTAAAAACAGAAAAAAGAGTGGAATGGTCTGCACCCCAAGATGCGTAGGCCAGGTGATGGAGAGCATTAAGCTTCCACATACACGTAGTCTTTTAAGTGGTGAATGTGGGGTAGCCATGTCAGCTTGTTGTCAAAAATAAGGCCCAAGAAACAGGACTGAGCTACAACATTGAGGAGCTGGTTGCCTAAATAAAATTCTGGATCGGGGTATATTGTGGGCAGTGACCCACACAAAGACCCATCGAATGACGCCTTGGAGCTGGCACTCAGCAAATACTACAGAGTAGGAGCTGCACCAGCATTGTCGACGTACAATGCTGGTGTAGCAAGAGGCCCAACAGAGGTCACACGTCCATTGACGGGAATGAGGAAGTGTGTGACACTTAGCACAGAACCCTGTGGGATAGCATTCTCCTAAATCTGAGGGGCACTGAGTGAAGTGCCAACTCAAACCTGGAAGAGCCAGTGAGATAAGAACCTGTGGATAAAAATCTGAAGGGGGCCATAGAAGCCCCAGTCATGAAAGGTAATTAAAATGTGATGGCGCCAAGCCATGACTTACGCCTTATAAAGAAGACCATGACAAGGTGCCGGCAGTGAGTAAAAACCTGTCAGATGGCTGATACAAATTGGAGTAAATGGTCAGTTGGAGATCGCCCTGCCCAGAAGCCACAATGATACGGGGACAAAAGGTCCAGAGATTCGAGTACCCAACATAATCTGAAGCTGATCACCCTTTCGAGCAGTTTACAAAGTACATTCGTCAGGCTAATTAGGCAGTAGCTGTCTAGAGACGTTGGGTCTTTCCCAGTTTAAGGACGGGGATAACTATATTGTCTCACCATTGTGACGGAAAAGCACTCTTGAGCCAAATGTGGTTGAAGACCCTGAAGAGCTGTTGCCTCTAGGAAACTTCCAAGTGTTGGATCATCTGGTTGTGGATGGAATCGGGGCCTAGGGCTGTCTCTCGTGAAGAGCTAAGAGTTGCGTTGCTTTGGGGAAGGAGACCAGACAGCGAGGTCATCGGTCTCATCGGATTAGAGAAGGATGGTGAAGGAAGTCGGCCGTGCCCTTTCAAAGGAACCATCCCGGCATTTGCCTGGAGCGATTTAGGGAAATCACAGAAAACCTAAATCAGGATGGCCAGACGCGGGATTGAACCGTCGTCCTCCCGAATGCGAGTCCAGTGTCTAACCACTACGCCACCTAGCTCGGTAAGAGCTAAGAGCCTGCACCCATTCCCTTTCAATGAAGGATGCATTATAGGGCTCACCGTGGTGTGGGATGAAACAGAAGGGGGATCTGTTCAACTCTGCGTTTCTGCCGGAGGAAGTAAGCAGGGTAGGAACAGGACAACAATGCCATTGTAAAGTTTGTCGCAAGGTGTTCAGCGAGGACCAATGGACTGGCGCATACAGCACCTTGGAGGTTCAGACTCTGAACAGTTTACCGTCGCTGGCGGCCCAGAATGCTACAGAGCTTGGACCAAACCTGCGATGGAGAGGCATATGACCCCAGGGAGGAACATGGAGCTCCCAGCATTCTTTTTACTCCGCTTAAGCAGGTAACGAGCCTTAGCATGGAGACGTTTAAAAGTAAGGAGGTTGGTCTGTGAAAGGTATCAAATCTCTGCAACGCCCATCGGCAGTCCTGGACAGCAACAGCGACATCCTTGGTCCACAATGGTACCGGTCGATGATGAGGGGGACCTGTGGATTGGGGGACAGCAGTGCCAGCAGCATGAAGAATAGTGGCAGAGATGCCTTGCATGTCTATATCAATGGAATTCAAGACCAAGATGTCAAAGTTCAAAGCAGATGCATATAAAGGCCAACTGGCCCTCCAGCATGCCCAATATGGGGGCCTGTCTGCCTGGCAGCAGCAGGGAAACGATAGAATCACTGGAAAGTGGTCACTGTCACAAAGGTCATCATGGGATGACCAATGCAGGGAGGCCACAAGGACAGGGGAGGAGATTGTGAGATCGATAGCAGAGAAGGTGCCATGGGTGGCACTGAAGCGGGTAGGGGAAGCAATATTGAGGAGGCACAAAAAGAAGTCCCTGATAAGTTGGTCAATTATGGGCATTGAAGTCCCCAAGGAGGAGAAAGGGGGGTGGGAGTTGCTGGATTAAGGTAGACAGTGCAACGTAAGAAAGTGGCGTACCTGAAGGGAGGTAGACATTGCAAACTGTTATTGCTGGAGTCGTTTGCAGTCGAACCACTATTGCTTCTAAGTTGGTACTTAGGGGGATCCAGTCACTAATGACATCGGAGCAAACCAAAGCACAGACCCACGAGATGCTACCCCAGAAACAGCATGGTTCCGACCGAATGGCCAATAACCACGAAATGTTGGTAAGTGGTCAGCACGGAAATGCGTTTCTTGAAAAAAAGACAGAATGCAGATTAGGAGGAGACAAGACGTTGCATTTCCAGTATGTGACTATGGTATCTGTTGCAATTTCACTGGATGATTGTGTGGCGAGAATCCAACGTAGACATGAAGAAGCCGAGGATGAGGTCAGGTCACTCGGTCAGTAGTCGTCACCGACAAGAATAGGGTGACATCCACAGATAAGATGTCAGACTCAGGTTGCGAAGGGGGAGATGGCACCTCCAGGGGTACCGGGGGCACCTTGTCTTGGGATTTATGTTTCTTCTTATTCTCTTTCTAAGGTGGAGGAGGGCAGGGCACAGGGGGAGTACAGGCTTCTGCAAGATCTGGAACCGAAAGAGTGGGCGACCTTGGGGTGCACACATGGTGTACCTCATTACCGAGTGGTGATAAGAGTCTTCTGGCTTGAGAGACGCCGGTGAGAGGAGTCCCGGGAGGGAGCCCAATCACTGGCAGATGCCAAAGAAGGGGGGAGAGGGATGGGGCTGGGAAAGGGCAAGGGAGGAGGAGTATATGAAGGAACAGAGGCAAAAATTGAAGAAAGTGACACTGTATGGAGTCTCTCATACTTTTGGTGAGCCTCAGCATACGACAAGCTATCCAGGGACTTGTAGTCTTGGATCTCCTTTTCTCTCTTGTAAGTCAGGCAATCCAGCAAGCGAGGGGAGTGGTGGTCAGCACTACTGACACACACAGGTGGTGGAACACGGGCTTCCCTCATGGAGTTGGTGGCCACAGTCACCACACAAAGGGTCCACCGTACAGTGGGAAGACATATGCCCAAAATGCTAGCAATGAAAGCACTGCATAGGCGGAGGGACATACGGCTTCACATCATCTGTAGCACATAACCTTGAACTTCTCTGGGAGGGTGTCTCCATCAAAAGCTAGAATGAAGGTGCCAATATCGGTGCAGTTATCTTTGCGAACATGGCGAACTAAATGAACACCATGCCGCTCCAAATTAACCCGGAGTTCCTCATCAGTTTGCAGGGTGAGGTCCCTACGAAAAATTACTCCCTGGACCATATTCAGAGATTAGTGAGGACTGGTAGACACCAGGGCATTGCCAACAAGATCACAGGCACAAAGAGCTGTGGATTGGGTGGTAGAAGAAGCTTTGATCAATAGGGAGACCGACCGCATCTTACTAAGAGACTCCACTTCACCAAACTTCTCCTCGATGTTTTCCATGAAAAACAATGGCTTTGTAGTGGTGAATGTGTTCCCATCCATCCTCGTACAGATGAGGTAACGGGAAAGGGTTTCATCCCAAGACTGCAAGCCTGGCCCTCCTCCCATGGTGTAGCCAGTGAAGGGAAGGTTGCCAGGTCATACAAAGCAGCATTCAATGATCCCTCACCATTCGAAGAGACAGCCGTATGAGAACAGCCAAATTGTTGCAGCTTGATACACTTCATGTGCTAAGCATCTGTCCTGATACCACCCACTCCAAGCAGGGGCTTTCCCCATGGGCACCACCTAGTCACAGCAAGGGCCGTCTGGCACAGAGGCCGTTGTTGGGAGTTCCTATGCTCTAAGAACACAAGAACCACTCCTAGGCATACATGGGGAGGGAAAAGCTCAGGTACCAGTAGTGTGATCCCTGTGTTGTCCAGGGGCTCAGCCATGTGGGTACGTAACAGCCCCACCACACAAACTGGCTACACGTCCTGGTGACCTAGTATAGAGAAAGGGGGAGAAGGGAAGGGAGAGGAGAAGGAAGGGGGGAGAGGAATCCACATCGTAGATGCTAGGGAGGGAATTCTTCCCCATATGGCTCACACTAGAAACAGGAAATTTAGAAGTGGAGGTCAAAGCTCAAGTGGGGACCTAAATGCCAAAAAGGATGAAAGAACAGACAAAAGGAACAAATTTGCAACCAATACAAGAAACCAGGTGGATAGCCAGGCCAACAGAAATCAGAACACTGAGAGAGGGGAAGGAGTTGGGGGTCATCAGTCTCATTGGATTAAGGAAGGCCAGACGCAGGACTGAACCGTCGTCCACCCGACTGCGAGTCCAGTATACTAACCACTGCGCCACCTCGCTTGATGAAGGAGATGGCAACGCGGAAGCAGCAAGCCTCCAACTTCCATGTTTTATGATGAGACATGGATGTTACATACTTCAATGCCTACTCATAGTTTCACTGTCCTTCATGTATATTTCAAAGATCTTCACAACATTGGCACATGACAACTGATCAGCTTTGCTGTTTCAGAATTGCTCAGTGTGTGTTGGCCCGTGCTGCCAAAGTTCTTTCACCTATGTTGCAGAAGTTTTGCTGGGAACCCCTTACACATCCTCCATATAGTCCCAAACTCTCCCCATATGGTTTCCATATTGTTTGAGCCCTGAGAAAGATATTTGTGGCTGTTGATTTGTTTCAGACAAAGAGATGCATGCCCGGATACAACTGGCATTCTGTAGGCAACTGCAAACATTTTTCCATGAAGGCACTGACTGTCTTTTCTCTCATTAGTTATAATGATTACTTTGGAAATAATAAGCACTTTGCTTGCTTTTTTCCATCTGTCTTGTTTTCATTTGACTGCCCCTTACATATTAGTGTGAAAAAGTTTCATGTACAGTAGCATTATGAGACTAGGACTACTAGCACAGCAAAACCCAAATTTTTCACTTAAATTTGCAGGGCACTAAAGTGATCTCAAAAATAAATGAGAAAATCTCGCAGGAGTAAAAACTTTTTGAAGCATAAGTTACAAAGTTCCACATTAATTCACTACTTATCTGAAACCTTTCAATGAAGTAATTCATCAAGCAGGACCTTACTCTAGTAATGAGTTCTCAATGTCAAACAGTTTACCTTTTTCAGTAGCCATTGTAGTGCAGAATTAAGAACTTAGAAGAAGATTTAGAAATGTGATATAAAAGTAAGTGTTAAAGGTGCTGTACATTGTTCTGTCTCTGGATGACTCACTTGCCTATCAGACACTGTGAAATACTAGAAATTAATGATAATGTCATTTCACGGTAAAAATCTGTGATTTCTTTATTTATTTGATAAGACAAATGCATTCAAACTGAAATAACCTCAATTAAAAAGGACGAATTTTGAAGATATGTTTTATTTCTCAATACTGACTTCGTTGTAGAGTGCTGATGAAGTTAAAATTATCGTAAGTACATGGAACTGAGAAGAACACTACATGCCAAAAATGCATCACGATTTCAAAATTTGTTAGACCTAGACTAGAATTAAGATTTTTTATCTCTCCATTTAAGTGGGTGGTATGGAGGATGCAACATGTTATCTTGGATGGAAATTCATCTAGAGTGGTAGTTAAATAACTTCACGCGAGTTCCAACCAAAGAAGTTGGAATAAGGAGAGAGATCCTTACACTGCAAAAGTGAAGCCACCTACAACATACTGGCATGTCCATAACATTTGGCGTTGAGTGTGTATTCACACTGCATTGGAGTGATACTTTGTACTGTATTAAAATACGCACTCAGAAATGACTGCTAATTAGACTTATGAAAGCTAAGAGGGCAAATGTCACACAGTACTTAACTAAAAAACTCACTTCCTGGTCAGTGCCATCTTCCCTTATTCTAACCTCCTTGGTTCCAATTAAATGTGTTGGGACCCTTGCTGCAACATTACATATTAATGATCTTGCAGGTAATATTAATATTAAATCTTGACTTTTTGAAGATGGAACAGTAATCTATTAATAAACTAAGTTACTGCCACAAATTTTAAGTCAGGTCTTGATAACATTCCGAAATGGTGCAAAGGTTGGCAACTTGCTTTAAATTTTCAGAAATGTGAAATTGTGTACTTCATAAAATCAAAACACGTAATATTCTGTGACTATAACATCAATGACTCTCAGATGGAATCAGTCAAATCCCGTAATACCTGGGTGCCACATTTGTAAGGATATTAAATTGAATTATTGCAAAGGATTAGTTACAGGTGAAGCATGTGGCAGATTTTGTTGCAGTGTTAGAATACTAGAGAAAAATGATCAGTCCACAAAGGAGATTGTAGTGCATGCACAACACTTGTTCAACCAAATCTACAGTGTTGTATAAGGAACATGTATCAATGGGATTGACAAAGTATACTGAATGGAATAAAAAGAAAGGCAGCACAAATGGAAACAGGATTGTTTTGCCCATGGGAGAGTTTCATGCAGATGACAAAATAGCTGATCTGGCAAATACTTGAAAGCAGGCACAAACTAACCCCAAAGAGGCCGACTTACAAAAATTCAAGCAGCAGCCTTATATGATTACTCTAGGAATATTCTACAAACCTCTTCATATTGTTCTCACAGGAATCACAAAGACAAAATTAGACCAATTACAGTATGCCCAAGGTATTTAAGCAATCTTTTTTCCCATTCTCTGTACATGATTGGAAAGGGAAAAAAGCACCGACAATTGGTGCAATGGGAAGTACACCCGCCATGCACTTCGCAGTGGATTGCAGCATATGGACTTAGATATAGGCATTGAGACATCTTACCAAGCTTTTCCATTAGAAATCCTTGATCTGCAATGTGACACAGTACTGAGGGACAAATTTCAGACACACTGTGACTCTACAGTAATTTGCCTTTGAAGCAGTTCCTGGAACTTCATACATAGGCTGCTGTAATACTGTGTTGCAATACATGGATAACTGAAGTACTTTTTGCCAATTGTGGAAATCTACAAATTACAATCAGAAAGCTCTATATTGAACCACATGTGAAAAATTTAGACAGTGCTGCAGTAATCTTGTTGTTGTTATGGTCTTCAGTCCTGAGACTGGTTTGATTCAGTGCTCCACCCTACACTATCCTGTGCAAGCCTCTCCATCTCCAAGTAACTACTGCAACCTACATCTCTCTGAATCTACTTACTGTATTCTTAACTTGGTCTCCCTCTATGATTTTTACCCCACACACTTCCCTCCAGCACTAAATTGGTTATCCCTTGATGCCTCAGAATGTGTCATACCAACTGATTCCTTCTTTTGGTCAGGTTGTACCACAAATTTCTCTTCTCACCAATTCTACTCAGTACCCCGTCATAAGTTATGTGATCTACCCATCTAATCTTAAGCATTCTTCTGTAGCACCACATCTCAAAAGCTTCTATTCTATTGTCTAAATTGTTTACCATCAATGTTTCTCTCCCATACATGGTTACACTCCATATGAATACTATCAGAAATGACTACCCGACTCTTAATTCAATCTTGATGTTAACCAGTTCTCTTCTTCAGAAATGTTTTTCTTGCTATTGCCAGTCTACATTTTATATCCTCCCTACTTCAACCATCATCAGTTATTTTTCTCTCAAAATAGCAAAACTCACCTACTACTTTAACTGTCTCATTTCCCAATCCAATTCCTTCAGCATCACCTGATTTAATTCGACTACACTCCATTGTCCTTGTTTTGCTTTTGTTGATGTTCTTCTTTCAAGATACTGTCCACTCCGTTCAACTGACCTTGCAAGTCCTTTGCTGGCTCTGACAAAATTGCAATGTCACCGGCAAACCTCAAAGGTTTTATTTCTTCTCCTCGGACTTTAATTCTTGCTCCAAGTTTTTCTTTTATTTCCTTTACTGCTTGCTCAATATACAGATTGAATACCATCGGGGATTTCACACTTGTCAGAACTTGCTTCCTTTGGAATTGGGATTATTATATTCTTCTTTAAGTCTGAGGCCATTCTGCCTGTCTCATACATCTTGCACAGCAGATGCAAGAGTTTTGTCATGGCTGGGTCCCCCAAGGCTACCAGTAGTTTCAATGGAATGTCGTCTACTCATGGGGATTTATTTCAACTTAGGTCTTTCAGTACTCTGTCAGAATCATCAAGAAGTACCGTATCTCCCTTCTCATCTTCCTCTATGTCCACTTTCATTTCCATAATATTGCCCGTAAGTGCATCTCCCTTGTATAGACCCTCTACACACTTACTTCATCTTTCTACACCTACATCTACACAGATACACTGCAAATCACTTTTAAGTGCCTGGCAGAGGGTTTATCGAACTACCTTTACAATAATACTCCATTATTCCAATCTCATACAGTGCGCGAAAAAAAAACGGACACCTATATCTTTCAGTGCGAGCTCTTATTTCCCTTATTTTATTATTGTGATCATTTCTTCTTTCTTTCCATTCTTTGCTTAGGACTGGTTTTGCATCTGAGCTCTTGATATCCAAACAAGTGGTTCTCTTTTCTCCTCCAAAGGCATCTATCTGTAGTTTTCCTCTAGGCAGTATCTATCTTACACCTAGTGATGTATGCTTCTATCTCATTTTTTAGACATTTGCATTCCTTTTTATCCTGCTTCATTTACTGAATTTTTATACGTTCTCCTTTCATCGATTAAATTGAATGTATCTTGTGTTACCCAAGGATTTCTACTAGCCATCGCCTTTTTACCTACTTGATCCTCTGCTCCCTTCACTATTACATCTCTCAAAGCTACCCATTCTTCTTCTATTGTATTTGTGTCACCTGTTGTTCTCAACTGTTCCCTAATGCTCCCTCAGAAACCCTCAACAACCTCTGGTTCCTTCCATTTACCTAGGTTCCATCTCCATAAATTCCTGCCTTTTTGCAGTTTCTTTAGTTTTAATCTACAGTTCATAACTGATAAATTGTGGTCAGAGTTCACATCTGCCCTTGGTAATCACTTAAAATTTAAAATCTGGATCCTAAATCCCTGTCTAAGCACTATATAAAAATGTAAGTCTGCATGCTTTCGTGGTCATTGTCACTATAGATTAAATCTTCTGGGTTATTAGGCTGCGTCATATTTCCTTCTAAAATAATTGACGTTTTGACCGCTCTTCTGGGATCTCCTTCAGGATGCTTCGGCGTCCACTAATAGCTAGACAGCTGATGTGTTTCTGGAACCACAGAACTAACTATCAGGCTAAAGCAAAAACACAAATAGGGAAAGCGAAAGAAGATGAAGGACATTGTGATAATGAAATCCCCATTCCTAGTTTTTCTGTATAAGCCTGACTCTCAACAAACGTAACACATCACCACTAAAGTATCTCTGCTTCCGTCCAAGTAATATCATTGATTGTTTTGCTGCAGTTGATGTTTTATGATTCACCTATGCTACTTTAACACCCATTTTTGACATTTAACATTCACACCAACACTAACATAATTTATAATTCCAAACCAGGGTGATGTCTTCCCTACAATAATTTCTATACTCATTAATGGTGAGCAATAATTATTCCTCCCCATTAAAAATTCACAATTTTTAACAGATATTTTCATTTAAGCTTTCATGATGAGACACTAGTTTCACTATGGTATGATATCTTTTTTATTTCATTTTTTGACATTTTTTTTTTATCACACATCATTTTACCCCTTTCCTAATTGGAATCTACTTTTGGTGGTGAGCACAGAATATTTTCAACTTACTTATAAATTGAGATTCATCAGCTAAAGGAATGAAGCACAACAGTTAGAAATGAAATCATCAGGTAGTGTAAATAATCCTAAAAAATGGCTACAAATAGGACACTGACATCAGTATCACTCCACTGGAAGAAATAGTAATGCATAGACCCTACAGCAATATTGCAAATTATTTTAATAATTTTGGGCCATACACAGAAAAAAAGGTGAGAATTTAAGGAGATGGGACCTGGATAAACTGACTAAACCAGAGGTTGTACAGAGTTTCAGGGAGAGCGTAAGGGAACAAATGGCAGGAATGGGGGAAAGAAATACAGTAGAAGAAGAATGGGTAGCTTCGAAGGATGAAGGCAGCAGAGGATCAAGTAGGTAAAAAGACGAGGGCTAGTAGAAATCCTTGGTTAACAGAAGAAATATTGAATTTAACTGATGAAAGGAGAAAATATAAAAATGCAGTAAATGAAGCAGGCAAAAAGGAATACAAACATCTCACAAATGAGATCGACAGGAAGTCCAAAATGGCTAAGCAGGGATGGCTAGAGGACAAATGTAAGGATGCAGAGGCTTATCTCACTAGGGGTACGATAGATACTGCCTACAGGAAAATTAAAGAGACCTTTGGAGAAAAGAGAATATCAAGAGCTCAGATGGAAACCCAGTTCTAAGCAAAGAAGGGAAAGCAGAAAAGTGGAAGGAGTATATAGAGGGTGTATACAAGGGCGATGTACTTGAGGGCAATATTATGGAAATGGAAGAGCATGTAGATGAAGATTAAATGGGAGATATGACACTGCGTGAAGAGTTTGACAGAGCAATGAAAGACCTGAGTCAAAACAAGGCCGCGGGAGTAGACAACATTCCATTAGAACTAGTGACGGCCTTGGGAGAGCCAGTCCTGACAAAACTCTACCATCTGGTGAGCAAGATATATGAGACAGGAGAAATACCCTCAGACTTCACGAAGAATATAATAATTCCAAACCCAAAAAAAGCAGGTGTTGACAGATATGAAAATTACCGAACTATCAGTTTAATAAGTCACAGCTCCAAAATACTAATGCCAATTCTTTACAGACAAATGGAAAAACTGATAGAAACCGACCTCAGGGAAGATCAGTTTGGATTCCATAGAAATATTGGAACACGTGAGGCAATACTGACCCTATGACTTATTTTAGAAGAAAGATTAAGGAAAGGCAAACCTACGTTTCTAGCATTTGTAGAATTAGAGAAAGGTTTTGACAATGTTGACTGGAACACTCTCTTTCAAATTCTGAAGGTGGCAGGAGTAAAATACAGGGAGCGAAAGGCTATTTACAATTTGTATAGAAACCAAATGGCAGTTATAAGAGTTGAGGGGCATGAAAGGGAAGCAGTGGTTGGGAAGGGAGCGAGACAGGGTTATAGCCTCTCCCCGATGTTATTCAATCTGTAATATTGAGCAAGCAGTGAAGGAAACAAAAGAATAATTCGGAGTAGGTATTAAAATCCATGGAGAAGAAATAAAAACTTTGAGGTTCGCCGATGACATTGTAATTCTGTCAGAGACAGGAAAGGGCTTGGAAGAGCAGTTGAATGGAATGGACAGTGTCTTGAAGGGAGGATATAAGATGAACATCAACGGAAATATGGAAGCGTCCGATCCCACCCGTCTGCTTTGACCCATGACGTCACAATTATGGCGGAAACAAAAACACACACACACACTTTCCACAAGAAGCCTAATGACACTAACGGGACAAGTGCGGGAAATGGGGTGTTTTGGGCGGGGGGCAAACTAAATATAAACAAATTTAGGCGCCTTGCGTAGCTACAACGTGTAAGTGAAGACAGCCATGTATGAATACCCACCCACCTCCCCAGGGGTCGTAACCCCTGCAACCCATAGAAGATAAAGATGCTTCAGTAGCTGATTAGTGTTTTTTGTCTTATAAAAAAAAAAAAAATCTCACGGGATATAACGAACAGATCAGAAAGATAAATATAATAAACTAAAACAGAAATTCGAGGAAACAGATAATTAAAATAAGTAATAAGTGTTTTTAAATTAAAAAAAAAAAAAAAAAATCTCACGAGATAGAACGAACAGATCAGAAAAGTACATAAAATAAGATAAAACAGAACTGGAGACAGCCACACTCAAACCAAACTCCGCGCAGTCATGACGTCACACACGACAACACCCTTACGACACGGGTCAAAGCCGACGCGTGGAATCGGACGCTTCTGTCGACCCACATCAACAAAAGCAAAACGAGGATAATGGAATGTAGTCGAATTAAGTCGGGTGATGTTGAGGGTATTAGATTAGGAAATGAGACACGTAAAGCAGTAAAGGAGTTTTGCTATTTGGGGAGCAAAATAACTGATGATGGTTAAAGTAGAGAGGATATAAAATGTAGACTGGCAATGGGAAGGAAAACGTTTCTGAAGAAGAGAAATTTGTTAACATCGAGTATAGATTTAAGTGTCAGGAAGTCGTTTCTGAAAGTATTTGTATGGAGTGTAGCCATGTATGGAAGTGAAACATGGACGATAAATAGTTTAGACAAGAAGAGAATAGAAGCTTTTGAAATCTAGTGCTACAGAAGAATGCTGAAGATTAGATGGGTAGATCATGTAACTAATGTGGAGGTGTTGAATAGGATTGGGGAGAAGAGAAGTTTGTGGCACAACTTGACTAGAACAAGGGATCGGTTGGTAGGACATGTTCTGAGACATCAAGGGATCAGCAATTTAGTGTTGGAGGGCAGCGTGGAGGGTACAAATCGTAGAGGGAGACCGAGAGATGAATACACCAAGCAGATTCAGAAGGATGTAGGTTGCGGTAGGTACTGGGAGATGATGAAGCTTGCGCAGGATAGAGTAGCATGGAGAGCTGCATCAAACCAGTCTCAGGACTGAAGACCACAAAAACAACAACAACACAGAAAAGAAATTAATTCACAGAGTACCGAGATTAAGGGCCGGGGGTGTGGGGGTAGTTTGGAGTAACAAGCGGTGTAAGACAACACTTACAAGATTCAGTGTTACTTCCTTCCAGGTGTGTGACCACTTGCAACTATGACTGCTCCATGATGTGCTGCACCCTCGCATAACAACGTGATTAAGTTCAAGCAACAAAATAGTTATCATGGGTAAAGAGTTATTGACATCACTGATTTTATTTCTAATCAAAGGCCTCTGTGTCAGTGACATGTTCACAGGTAAGGGGCCTGCTGGGCTTTCAAGGATATTCAAAACAAATAATGAGATTCTTTCATCTTACATTCCACACTCCTATAATAGTGATGAGAACAATATATGAAAAAACAGGACAAAATAAATCTATATGACACAAACAGGAAAATTATTGGTCGACACTATTGTTAACAATTGAATATTATCAATCTCTATTTGAAATGCATCAAGTTAATCTCTTGTGGCAACTTTCCACACTATCAAGTTAAAAGAGGTATTCGAAGTACCAATGGACTACAGATGATGTACCAAAACAAAAATGCACCATAAAGATGCTAAAAAAGGAAAGAAAGAGGATACATAATAAAACTAACACTTAAAATGACAAACAAAAATTAGTAAGCAACAGTTTAGCAGTTCAGGTAATTGAGCACCTAAAAAGTTCAGAACAGTAGTAATAAAATGAGGTAGAAAGGCTTACAAAAATTCAAAGGGATGTTTGTCTGAGCAAAAGAATGCAAGCACTGGAAAAATTAGTAACACATATACAGAATCATTAATAGTGTGCTTCTGGGTATACAGCAAAGTTGTTCTTTAAATTTTCAGTAAAAGCTCTTGATGAAACATACTAGAGGTAGGTAGTGGTCAAGAAATGTGGAAGGTTCTGGAGTATCACTGGAGAACATTGGAAGTAATTAAATGGCAATGGTGGGGACACCCAGACATGGTGGGTTAAAAAAAGGCAGAGATGGTTTTGATACAAGGTGTTACACAAGACTTCAGAAAGTAGTGTGTTGATAAAGAAGAAATTCACACAAATCACTCGGTATAAGTGAGTAAACAGCACGGGAAACATCTCTACAGAAGAAAGTGTACCTTCCTCAACATGTGTCACCCATGCATTTAGAAATTTATAAGAATTGCTTTTAGTTTAGAATATATGCACAGTTGAAAAAGGTTGCACAAAAACATACAACACACAAAGCAATGACTGAGGACTGTAACAAGTTTTTGCTGCAGCACTTGAGAGTCAGAAGCCTTACTAATCGCCATCCAATGTGATCATGGGCTGCAATACTTCTATTTAGGTAACTGTTGCTTAAAGTAGTCTTTCCATTATATAAAAAGGTCACTTATGGATTTTACTTGCGTAATTGAATCTAGTGACGTGTACTGAGATCTAAATAGAATACGCCAGTTTGTCTGTAGCTCTGAGATACCGGTACCATAATTTATTATGCATGCAAACCAGTGAACAGTACTTGTTACATACAACAGACTGTCCCTTGTTTGTTGAAAAGTTATATGATGAACAGAGAATGCAGAAGACTGTCCAGTCCTTAAAATCATGTTCACTGATGCCTTTCTTAGCTAACGTTTAACAGATACTTACTACAGACTAAAAGAAAACTTTTAACTAAACAAATATAACATTGGTGAAATATCTTGCAAATACTGTATACTCCGAAACATTGCGTACTATTGTACACAATGCAGTTTTCATAGTGCTGGCAGAAGTCGGTATTTCACTAAAAAATCTACGCAACATTGCTGATTTTGTGATTGTTTTCAATCTATACACAATTCATACTGAACTGTAGCCTTACGATTTCTTGCAAACATAACAAGGTTAATCACCTCTATAAGATAGTATTGGGTTAACACACGAGACGTACTACAATGCATATCACCAATGAAAGCAACAACTAACCGTAATGGGTAAGTATGCGTTAATCTTCTCAGCAAGCCGTAGCCTCGCTCCTTCTTCTCCATAAATATGAATAACAAATCTGTTCATTTTAGAACAAAGCCGGCATATGAAGCCTGTAATTACTGCTTTGTCTATACTACCCATAGCGATAAATACAATACTATCAAAATAAATATAAATATCTACACAAAGCAAAATCCGCATATACTGCTAAAATTGTGACTACATGCAAACACGGTATATGTAAAGGCCAGAGAGTAGGTAAGTGACGAATAGCAAGTGCTACGCAAGTACGCATCTCTGATCCCGCCGACAAACAAAGAGCTACGACCCGCGGCAAAAACAGTTCCTGACAGTCTTATTCTTTGCGGCACACGGTAGTAATTAGGCGAGTTACTACAATTTTCCACGGGTTATATGAGAAGGAAACCTTATGTCTTACTCTGCTGAAACTGGATACTACTGTAAGCTTAGGCGTATTGGTAACATTTCGTGGCGAGGTCCAGATTGAAATTTGGCAAACGCAAGGAGACCAACGAATGTGAAACACTGTATTCTGTTCTATTTTCAGTTTCAGGATATCCCACGTTAGGCCCATTTCATTTTCCGTGAAAGATCAGTCCATATCTTCGTTCTCGTCTGTTGTTGCAGTCCGAAGGACTACTCTTGACACTCTTCCCCTTTAATTCGCTTAAGAAGATTGTTAAATGCTTTTTTTTCTTTTTTTACTGTTATTTCGTTCCCGCGCCTGTCGGGGCGGGGATGGGATGTGAGCAATACACTGCCCCCTTCCATGGAGAGCATGAAATGAATATAACTTACAAACATAGTCTGAAGAAAAAAAAATTAATGGTCAAAACATATGGCTGAATATTTAAGATTTTCAGTAAAATATAGTCTTTTTTCTACACTGTCAACTGATGACAGCTTTCATAAAAAGGAGCACTTCAGTTCAGTGAAGGCACAGGACTTGGAGGTGAAGTGTATTGTTGGAGAAAGAGTGCTTCGGAAAGGATGTGGAATGGGAGAGCTGGAGAAGAAGACCCAGAAGTCCAGAAAAAGCGTTTATAAAGGGAGAGAGGAAAGTGGCAGAGGAAGGGGCTAGGCATAGGGTGGAAGAGGAGTATTCTATTAAAGATAAAAGGATGGATAGATCTCTGGGTAGATTTCATGTTCATATAGGGGGAGGCAGCTAAAGTTTCATTGGGATACGATATGGCGAGTGCTCTAAAATAGATCCATTAGAGTACTAAGATTAATAATAAGTGATGAAATGTTAGGATGCTTGGTGTAAAGTTGGCAGGAAATTTGGGAAATCTGAAAGCGTACATCAAAGGAGAGAAAAGACGATAAATGACTACGTTACTAAACGATTCGAGAGTTGCATTGTTGGCAGGCATGGAAGGAGAAGCGGAGTACATGGTATTTCAGGATTTGGAGGTAATAAAAATTATGATTCACCTGAAATCCAGGTGACTTTGACATAACGAGGTATTGGTCAGACCAAGGATTTGTAGGTCTCAGTTGTGTTGGAAAGATACAGTCCCCAATTTCGGCCCATTAGTAGTTTTCGTAATTTTCGAACTTTTGTACCTTCACGTGAGTTTCTTTGGGATTTGTGAAAGATGTTTCAATACGATTCTGCTATGATAGTCTTTGAACACCTATTCGACAACCAAATACATTTCATTCGGCATCTCTCTGTCTATAAATCTATGCTTTGTTGCACATGTGTTGTGCAGTAACTACAGTTTCTGTACTGGTGACAGTGGGACTGCCAGGGCTGGGTTGAAATATGACTGAACATATGCTTTCAACATTTTATTTAACAACCACATGAAATACACATTTACAAAAACTTTTCTAAAATTGGCTTTAATTTTAAACAAATCACTTGGGCTTCTAAAATAACAACATGGATTTATTTGCAACATAATGCTTCCTTGATAGAAGACCAAGGCAAGAGTTACTAAAAAATCATTTAAGCCTTGAGATAAACTGACACTGTTGTGTTCATCTGCATCATACTAGTGTAGAACTTGTCAAATAATTCAGGTAAGCAAATAAATATGTGCAATTCACATATTTATTCACTTATAAAAGATTACTTCCGAATTGTCCTTTGTGAGACAGTATGTGCCAAATTCGTGTGCCTTTTGAAATTCTGGATGCTAATATTTTACTGTCCACATCACTTCTGTGCAGTCTTTCATTGTGTCAGTACTAATGTGTGTTATGACATTTTGCAAAATTTCGGACAATTGCGAGTGCTGTGATAAATTCATATTATTATCGTCAATTGTAGATTTAAACTTAAATTGTTCTCTTTTAGAAATTTTATAATTTTTAATAACAGCATATCCGTCCTTGTTCCAAAACAATCGTTCCCTAATTTTGCTGTATAATTATGTGAGAAATAGGTTCATTTTTGACCATTTTTGGGCGCTTACAAAAACATATTCTTGAAAATTTTCGTAAGTTACAAATGTTGTGGATAACTTACTTCATATGTAGCAAATTAGCGTTTGTGATAGAACAGCTCACCCCAAATTTCAGTGTATATCAACATGAATAAAAACTCATTTTTGAGAAATTACCACTGTCGTGTGAAAAAGATATTTTGTAGTAAATTTAGTTACTGTAGCAAATATTATAGCAAACTTACCATGTTACATACTTGCCCTGTCAAGTGGAGTGTATGTTATCTATAGCCCATAACGCTGTTTTCGACTTTCTTAGCAACTGTAACCTAAAAAAGTTCTAGGAGACTAGCATTTTTATCACAGACATTTTTGTTGGCTTGTGTACTGATTGCTTCAGTTTTTAAAGGGAATTAATAATATTTTATCTCAACAGATCAAAAGATAATGAGCAGGCTTAGTTTAAAGTTATTTGTTCACTGTACTGGAAAACATTGCACCAGCCATAATGCAGTTCCCACCATGAACACTGTTCTCGAATACATGATAAGTTAGATGACGTTCATAAGCAGCTAGAAATTGCTCTGACTACTGTCAAAATGATCGGCAGCTGCTGTAGATCCGAGTGTTGGGAGAGCTCCCGAAATTCGGACACTGGGGACACGATAGATACCTCAAGTGCTGTCCTCTCCTGTAGAACTTGTCTCCCCTGTGGGAAGTATAGAATTTGTCACTGCTCGTCCACTTCTCTGCAAGTGGTATGTCAGTGGTAGGTTTAGACATCCTATAAAGGGTAGACAGAGACCAGGGAGGACTCTAGGTGCAGTACCAATTCCCCTAATGAGCATGTTCGAGGTGCTGTCATTCACTGAAACTAAAACTGAGTCAGTGGGACTCACTTCACTTGTTGGGAAACCTACTTTGTCATGTGTCAAGAGGAGGCAAACACAAAAGGGTATGGATCTATTAATCATTGGCAGTTCAAATGTATGGTACCCTCAAGCAAATGGCAGAAAGGGACAGGAAGCAACATCATGTGCACTCAGTTTGTATACCTGGAGGCCTCATTCACCATGCTGAAGAGGGTATTCCGACAGCCATTGAAGTAACCGTGTGCAACCAACTGCAGACTGTGGTGCACGTTGGAACAGATGATGCCTGTTGTGTGGGCTTGAAGGTCATACCTGGATCATTCCAGGGACTGGCAGAGAAGGTTGGGGAGCCAGCCTTGTGCATGTAGTTTCAACAAAGCTCACAATTTGCAGCATTGTCCTCAGAATTGATAGGGCCGCTCTTGTTCTCAGGAGAATGGAAGGACTGGACCAGAGACTCTGATGGTTCTGTGACTCTGTAGACTGCGACTTCCTGAACTTGTGCCATAGGGTTGAGAATGTCAGGGTCTCCAAAGGGAGCAAATGTGCACTGCTACCCAGCTAGCTGACCGTGTGGGGTGCACACGAGGTTTTTTTTTTAGATTAGGCAACTCTCTACTCTCTCCATATAATGACAGTTGTAGGAAATTCAGAAGTAATAGTATGAGATCCAAAGGAATGACGTCGAGAGGCGAGAGTATTAAATTTCTAGAGGTTACTCGAACAGTCCACGGGTGTACTGCTGGTCCATAGTGTCCAATGGGCACAAAATTTCGGCGATCAGACATGTTGCCATCGTCAGGTGCGCTGACAAACTGTGCTCCTGAGGGCAGGCGGCCGTCTTAAATTCCCTCCCCTCCGAGGCGTTCTCTTCGCGGTCCGCGCCAGCGCATCAGTGGTCAGTGAGACGCTGGCGTCTTTGTATGTGGTGGCGTCGGTGTAATTGCCTCATCCACCCTAGTCACACGTTCGTTTCCTTTGCTGAGCGCCTTTTTAATTAGACTCACTGCTGGTTCCCATGCCTTGCTGAGGTTGTAGCCGCAATCTCGGTTGATGAGTCCGTCCCTGGTATGAATTTCGATAGCCTCTCTAACGACGCTGTCCCAGTATTTAGATGTCTGTGCCAAGAACCTGGTATGTTGGTAGTTCATTTCGTGATTTTCGAACACACAGTGCTCTGCGACCGCCAACTCGTTGGGGTACCCAAGTCGAGTGTGCCTCTGATGTTCTCGGCAACGATCTTCGATGGTGCGCACTGTCTGTCCAATATAAGTCTTCCCACAATGGCACAGAATCTGGTATATGCCGGCCTTCCGCAAACCGAGATCGTCTTTGACACTTCCCAATAATGCTCGCGTTTTATTTGGTGGGCAAAAGATAGTTCCTACTCGGTGTTTCCTCAATATTCGTCCTATTTTCCCCGATAGTGCGTCAGTATACGGTATGCAGGAAGTGGCTATCTCTTTCTCCGTGACTTCTTCCGTCTCCACACGCTGTACTGTTGAGGTGGGGTGGAGAGCGCGTCTGATCTGCCATTCCGAGTACCCGTTTTTCTGGAATATAGTTTTGAGGTATTCCAGCTCTTGGGGCAGATTCTTTGTGTCAGAGATGGTGTGCGCCCTGTGCACCAGTGCTTTTAGCACCCTTTCCTCTGTGCAAGGTGGTGGCAGCTATCCCCTTGCAAATACAGGACGGTGTGCGTTTTCTTCCTGTATACCCCGTGGCCCAGGGTGCCATCCACTCTTCTTTTGACCACGATTCCAGGAATGGTAATCTTCCTTCTGCTTCGGTCTCCATAGCGAATTTGATGTTCGGATGTATGGAGATAGGGTGTGTAAGGCAGTCTAGGAGCTTGTCCCTTCCATGGGGCCAGATCACGAACGTGTTATCCACATAACGTAGACAACAAGTAGGTTTCCATTTGGATGACGCAGAAGTTTCCTCCTCGAAGTACTCCATATAGAAATTCGCGACCACAGGCGAGCGTGGGCTCCCCAATGCGACTCCTTCTGTTTGTTCATAGTATTCTCCACTAAAGAGAAAATACATGGAGGTCAGAACGTGCTTGAAAAGGTCGGTTGTGTTCTCGTCAAATTTCTGTGCAATAAGCTCAACTGATTCTCGAAGAGCGACCCTGACGAAAAATGAAACGTCAAAACTCACCAGGATATCTGAGTCTTTCAGCTTGAAGTTGTCGAGACGTTTTACGAAATCCACAGAATTACAAACGTGATGAGGGCAGTTACCCACATTAGAGCTTAGTAATTCTGCCAGGTATTTGGCCAGTAAATATGTAGGTGCCTTAATGTTGCTGACAATTGGGTGTAACAGCACCCCTTCTTTGTGGACTTTAGGGAGTCCATAAAGTCTTAGCAGTACAGGTCCTTGACGTGTCAATTTCTTGGCGACACCCCCTGCTAAATCTGCGTCCTTCAGAAGAGCTCTAGTCTTGTTCTCCATCTTCTTTGTCGCGTCAGCGTTGATCTTCCTATAAGATTCGTCACTTAGCGGCTCTGCATCTTCTCAATGTAGTTCTTACGGGAAAGAACAACCGTAGCATTGCCTTTGTCAGCCGGTAAGACAACAATCTCAGGGCTCTGTCTCAGGTCCCGAATGGCTGCCCTCTCCCTGCTGGTAATATTCCACTTGATCGGTTTAGTTCTCGTCGGGGCACGGCAGTTTTCCCGACGTACTTCTTCAGCTGCTTCAGGTTAGCGGTTAATTGCAGAAGGATTCGCAATGAAGTGCTAAATTTTGAAGTGCACCTGGAATGCAGCGAAGCTCATCTAAAGCTAGGTACAGAACGGTGGTTAAAGTATGAAGTTGATACCAGTGATATTTTGGAGGGAAATTTTAGTGTACATCGAAAGGGTAGGCTGATGGGAAATGGAGGTGATCTGTTCGTCACAGTTGACAAAACACTCAAATACAACGATACAGAAACTGAAGCTGCATGTGAGATTGTTGAGCAAGACTGAGTATCAGGAGTGGGCATAAAATTATAACTGCATCCTTCTATCGACTACCAGAGTCACTGAAAACTTTAGACGAAACGTCATTTCCCATGTACGTAAATTCTCTATTTATACTTTAATCGTCAGTGTAGACTTTAAACACCCAACAGCCCATTGATAAATTAAAGTTTTGTTATTGGTGGGCATGGCAAGACATCCTGTGAAACACTACTACATACCTACTCTGAAAACTACTTTGAACAGATAATTCAGAACCCTATTCACGATGGAAATATAGGGTAGTCAGAAACAGTCTGAAAAGCTAGTAAGTGTGTTGCAGATTAGGTGGGACTGAGAAATAATTAATCAGAAAAAATCGATATGTTGCACCATTTCCAAGTTAATTATCACTGAAGTTAACCTGTCAGGTTGTTGCACATACAAATTCAAGCGGTCCACCAGAGATAGTATCGCCAAACAAGTCCTTCATTTGGTTTCCTAAAACCGAACAAAAGACTGACACAAAAATTGGACATTGGACGGTAGTAAGGATCGAATCTGAGCCAAAGGTTGAACAGTCTCGTGCACCACCTTCTATGCTATGAGAACAACTGACAATCATTGTATCTGGCAGCGCATTTGAATTTGCGAGTGCAATGCCTCGAACGCCTATCTTAATGCTAATTAACTTGGAAATGGCGCAACATATCGAATTCTTTTCTTAAGAATTATTTATCAGTGAAACCTACCCTGAAATCCCCTTGAAAGCTTTTCAGACTTTTTCTGACCAGCCTGTAGGCTTTATTAGATCTAATGCCAGTTAACAGATCTGACCTCTTTAAAGACTGGTATCAATGATCACGAGGCAGTTGTGACAACACTGATACCAAAGTACAAAGAGAAACTAAAACGAGTAGAAACGTATATACGTTCACTAAACTCGATAAAAAAAGCGGTAGTGTCCTATCTCATTGAGGAGCTTTAAACTTTTAGCACAGGACAGTAGCATGTAGAGGAATATGACTCAAGTTTAAAGGAATAGTTTACCAATCACTGGATAGATATATATCAAGTAGAACATTTCATAATGGAAGAAACCTCCCATGATATACAGTCACTGTAAAGAAAGTTCTGAAGAAATAGAAACTACTGCGTAATAAGGATAAAACAAAGCATAGGACTATAGACAGAGAGATACTGAATGAAATGTGTTTTGGCTGTTAAGAAGGCAATGTGTGAAAAGTTCAATTACTCCACAGCAGAATATTTTCAGATGATCTTTCACAAAATCATTCAAAGAAATTTCGATCTCATGTAAAGGCTGTTAGTGGCACCATAGTTAGTGTCAGCTTACCTGCAGATGAGACAGGAACTGAATTGACGTTAGCAAAGCAAAAGCAGAAATCCTTAACTCCATTTTCAGATGTTCCATTACACAAGAAGGCCAGGATAGTTGCCCCAGTTTAATACTTGTGCCTTTGAAAACATGAATGAAACAGATATTAGTGTTTGTGATGTTGAGAAACAGCTGAAACTGTTAAAACTGAACAGAGCTCCAGGCCACAAACAGCCATGGCCAGTAGTTGAAGGAAAGTGCAGGCCCTTTACAAGAAGGGTAGTACAAATGGTCCACAAAAATACTGTCCAATATCCTTGCCATCAATTTTCTGCCGAATCTTAAAACATATTCTGAGTTCAAACACAGTGAGATATCTCTAACAGGATGACCTTCCCCATGCCAGCTTAGATTCCCTAAACATCGATCTTGTGAAATCTAACTCTCGCTTTTTTCACATGACATACTGAAAGCTTTGGATCAAGGCAGTCAGGTAGATACAGTATTTCTTGATTTCTGAAAAGCATCTGATTCAGTGTCACATCAATGATTATTACCAAAAGTACATCATATAGGGTATCAAATGAAATTTGTGTCTGGATTGAGAATATTTTGGTAGGGAGGATGAAGCGAATTATCTCAGATGAACAGTCGTTGTTAGACGTAGAAGTAACTTCAGGTGTGTCTCAAGGAAGTTTGTTGGGGCCTTTGCCATCCATGATGTATATTACTGACCTTGCAGATAATATTAATACTAGCCTCAGGTATTTTGCAGATGATGCCGTTATCTGTAGTGAAGACTGTCTGAAAGAAGCTGCATAAATATTCAGCCAGATCTTGATGATATTTCAAAGTAGTGCAAAGATTGGCAAATTGCTTTAAATATTCAGAAATGCAAAACTGTGCACTTCACAAAAAGAGAAAACATAGTATCCTATGACTATCATACCAGTGAGCCACAGTCGAAATCGGTAAACCCATAAAAATACCGGGATGTGACGATTAGTATGGAATGAAATGAGACAATCACACAGGTTCAGTTGTGGGTAAATCAGGTAGCAGACTTTGGCACTAGTCTCCAAAAGAAACTGATTACAAATAACTTGTGTGACCATTCCTAAAATACTGCATAAGTTTGTGGAACCCATATCAAATATGACTAACATGGGCTATTGAACTTGTAGAGAGAAGTACAGCATATATGGTCACAGGTTTGTCTAACCCATCACAGAAATGGCGAAAGAACTAAATTGGCAGACTATTGAAGATAGATGTAAACTATCATGAAAAAGACTAGACTTACCATGATGCCTGACATGTCGAACACTATGCATATGAGTTAGCATGAAAAAAAGAATTTGGTTCAATGAGTACTGTTACACAAACTAGCATTTCAACTTCAACCTTGTGCTCAAAATCATGTGTGATTCGTTAGTCACATAATTATTTGGCAGCAGTGCAGATTAATATCCACAAAGTGTTTCTGTCTGCTTCTTATAAATATGATAATGTCTATATAATAGGCAGACTTACAACATATACCAGAGCCTGAGTGAGCTGCATACAAAATAGATACACACACAGATCCAAGACTAACCTCAGTTCACACAGTTTCAAGAACTGTCTTTAATTGGCAATTCTAGGAATGTAGTACAGCCCCCTACATATAACTCCCTTAGGGATCTTGAGGACAAGATTATATTAACTACAGCAGGTGCCAGCGCATTTAAACACTCATTCTCTTGTGCTCCATATATGAGTGGAACAGGAAAAATCTTAATAACAGATACAATGGGAGCATACACTTCCATGCACAGTGGTTTGAAGAATATAGATGTAAATGTAGATATAGAAATTATATACAATTTAAATAAAACAAGGAGATAAATAAAATGACACTATATAAAATATCTAACATAGAGGAAATTCAGCTTTAGTTAATGGAGCCCATGGTCCTGCTGAATTATCTGCTATCAAGTAATTAGACTTACCACCATGCCTGACATGTCGAACTCTACATTACCCACAAGCATATGGGTTAGCATGACAAACAGAATTTGGTTCAATGAGTATTTGGCAGCAGTTCAGATTAATATCCACAAAGTACTTCCACCTGCTTCTTATAAATATGATAATGTCTATATAGTAGGCAGACATATAACATGTACCAGAACCGGAGAGAGCTGTAATCAAAATAGATACACACACAGATCCAAGACTAACCTCAGTTCACACACTCCAGTAGGGCCACAGGACAGACTCTTTCACTGAAACTGCACTGGAAGAGCCATAATTGCAGCAAACAGCACACGCCTAATGCCAGCAATCTGCCAGCCGACAGTTATTTGAGCATGTCTTCCAGTGCTTCCTTTGACCTCCTTCTTGTGGTCAGCGTTACTCTTGGTGGTGTCCAGCATTCTGTTCTTCCATGACTACCAGCTGCCCACATTGGCTGTGGACGGTGTAGGGTGTAACGGTGTTCTTGCCAGCAGTACCTCACACAGTAGCACTGTCACAGTCACAATTCGATTCACACAGCCTTCCAAATTGCCGCAGATATGTGACCCCTGGTGATGGCACATCCTCCCTACCATAAAACATAAGGCCTTGGGGGAAGGAACTAGGCCCTAAAAACTCCCACATGCTGATTAAGCAACATGAAAGATTGATGTAAGGTATGCAGTGTTTGCACTCTGTTCTTCCATGAAAACCAGCTACCCACATTGGCTGTGGACGGTGCTGGGTGTAGCGGTGTTCTTGCCAGCAGTACTTCACACTGTAGCACTGTCACAGTCACAATTCGATTCGCACAGCCTTCCAAATTGCCGCAGATGTGTGACCTCTGGTGATGGCACATCCTCCCTGCCACGAAACGTAACGTCCTGGGGGAAGGAACTAGGCCCTAAAAACTCCCACATGCCGATTAACCAACATGAAAGATTGCTCTAAGGTATGCAATGTTTACAACTTTCAGAGTATATAAAACAAAAAAATAAAATAGCTTAATTTTAACTAAACCATACCATTAAATACTAAAGAACATTGAAGTACAGAACAACTAACGTATACTGTGCAATAACGAATACCTGGTTACATTTTTGTTACTTTCAGAAAAGCTCCCCTCCCCCCCAGATATGGTTTACTCTTTCAGATATGGGCACTGAAAATAAGTCTTCTCTTTGGATCCCTTATCATTAAGGTAACCAGAACCCTTCGATTTGAACAGGACCTCTGAAACAGGGCAAAAGCTTGCCCATGACCTAACTTGTCCCCTTGCTCACAACACCAATATTTTTGACATATGTCTGATACCTGGGTTTAATTATATGGGTCCTTCCCTATATTATAATGCTGAGCAGTCCTTTCATGTTTCATTTTCACGTTTCTCCTTGCCTTCTTCCACATATCACACATTTGCAGTCCTTTCCACAAAAAATCACTCAAGTGCCATAGGTTGAACAGGAGTGAATTATTTTGGGAAGGAAACATCATATTGGTCAGACTATCCTCTTATGCTCCATGGACAGAAAGTGTTAAACACATAGTTCAACCAACACAAGGATGTATCCTACATAATATGATTATCGTGATGGAAGCCAATGAGCATTGTAGATAAATTTCGTTTAACGCTCTCTGTAAATGAGGGAGTCGGGAGTAGTAGGGAGTTGGTGGTGCTGGTGCAATTTTAATATGGAATTGATATGCAAATTAAATAAATTAATCAATTAATCACCCCCATCCTCAGATGAAGTCATGTGTTTTCCCCTGCCAGCAGGTGGGTCCCCACCTCCTCCCACTCCCTATTCGCAGGAATTTCGAATTTTAGTAGGAATTTCTTTCTCCCAAGGCTACAATGACGTCCCCCCCCCCCCCCAGCTGAAAACTGGCTGGAAATTAAAAAATAGTGGTGCCCTTTCTGGGACTCGAACCACAGTCCATCTGGAAGGAAAGCCCAAGTGCACAATAATGCCACCAGAAGGGCTTGAAACTGGCAGTAGCCTATAGAACGCAGCATCCGATTACATAGGGGATATAAGATGGCTGGCGAAATAGTAAGAAGCCGCAGAAGCCTAAGCACCCCTTGCTTAATGTCTGTGTTTACTGTTGTGTGAGGAAGATGAAGACTTTGTGCTACTATTAACGCTTGTAACGATTTTTCGTCTTTGCTCATCAGTAGACGCAACATCCTCCAGCCTATTGGGGTCTGCAGCAGTGAGGTGTCTCATCCTGCCGCACATGTGTCCCAGCCTGTCGCGCACCTGGTCAGCTTGTTGTAGCAAAACAATGAGCTGTTATTGTGGACTACTGACACCCAACCAGCCCCTGGCACACAGAAGTGCACTGGGGTCTCTAATCAGACATGATGCAGGTCAGTACTGGATCCCATCACATGCGCCATTACAGAATATTCCAATGATACTGCATGGACAAAGTGAGGATGTAATGGATGAGATGATACCAATTAAGCCCTGTGCACCACTACTGTTCATTTCAGTGTAATATTTAACCGCAAGTGGTTCAAAGTGTGTAGATATTGGTTGAGAAGGATCCACAGATAGAGACTACCATGTCGTGATAGAGATTGAGAATGCAGTTGTTATGGCACAGACTAATACGGATCCAAGTTATAAAACTTTAACAGAGTTCAACTACCTTGATGTTACACCACAATAAGCGGTGGACTAGGAAGCACAGTGATGCAAGATAGACAGGCATCACAGTCTACAACTCTACATTAGCTGAGTGAGAGAGAGCAAACGCAGTGGGAAAACAGAAAAGGACACAGACTAAGCAAAATAACATGCAATCTCATTCATGTGGCGGACTGTCAGAAGAACCAATAACCACGCCCAGGAAAAACACTCATAGAACAATTTAACTACCTGCTAAGAGAGAATTAAAGCAAGGGTAGCAGAATAAGGAGGTCACATGCAGTCATCGCTAGTAAACTGCACCTCACAGAACTACGGAGAGCTCTTTAAATACCAGAGCCCCAGCTCAAAGTAGGGGAGAATGGTTCAGGTCAATGGGAGCGATGGAGTCTGTGTCGACGACATTCCATTCTGTGACTATACTGTTTTAGTAAGTCTTGTCTCAGATCAACCAGCACAGTACCAGCCAGTTGTGGAGTGTTGCAGACGCTGGACTGCACTGACGAACTTCATGTTGTGTCACACCAACCATTACTGATAGGAGAGCTGGTGAACTACCAGAAATAGTGCAGTACCAGGTGCTGTACTCTTTTGAGTGTGGGACAGAAGACAATGACCAGGGTTCCTGGTGGACCACCATCTGGTGTGCCTAAGCACCTCCAGGTGTGGGTCTACCAGGCTAGCAGTACTGGCTACAATGCCTGCCGCCTACACCACACCAAGGATGCAGTGGTCCAGGGAAGAAGAGCTATGGAGCAGGATCAAATACACTCCCTTAGCCAGTAGCAGCCATCCACGCACTACCAGGCTGGGTTAAGCATCCGTATCGACGCAAGAGGAACAACATCTCACTAGGAGCCAGGTGCAAGGACTAGCACAGTCTCCAACACTGAGAGTCTGTCCTTGACCAGGGCAGGAGGCAGCTACAGCCAACAGTGCACCACCTTTTGTAAAAATTGTCAAAATAAACTATTTGCTGAAAAATCATGTTTCTTAGTGCCACAAGCGCTTCCAGACGATTCCTGACATCGCACAGAGGCGTCATCTGCTTGGCTCCTCTGTACAGCTTAAAGTATTAAAGTACGGTTTATGGAGGTGGAATGGGATGAACTGTGCTATGCAAAATCTTACATCAAGCAGCAGTTAACTGCTGACTATCAGGTGACACATCCGTTTATCTACAGCACTTCACCATTAAATACTTTTTCGATCTACAGATGGTGCTACCCATTGTGTTGGAAAGACTGAACAGATGGCTGTCTTGTGTTAAAGCTATGTACAGAGACATTACAGAGTATCTAAGTATGAGCAGTGTGCATGTAGACCACTTCGAACAGTGAGTCAGTGTGGTGCTGGCGAAAACTAATGTACTGACAATAAGTTTGAGAGAAATACATGGTGAATTCTGTGCTCACAGGAAGGCTTTATTTTTTGTATTTTGTACTGGTGTTAAGATAAAGAAAGAAGCTGTTGATGTAGTGCATTCCATGTATGATTACTGAATAAAATCTGTGTGTTTTATTTCTTATCTCTCACTGTATTGCAAGTACTTAAGCTATTGCTACCCATATTTTGACCACATGCATACAACAGCAGAAAATTATGTCATTTAACTAAATTCTCTGTAAAAGCCCATTGCACGACAGTATCTGACACAGTTGGTATCATGGCAGGGCATAGTGTTCATTATTTTCTATAAAAACCCACTGCTCGCCAATACCTGATGCAGTAGGCATCATGGAAGGGAGTGTGAAGCATCAAGACTTTGTTGTAAGCAACTGGAGCTGTGATAGCATGCGAGAAGACCGGAAGAAGAAGTCATACTCCTTTCCGACAACATGTGTGCAATAATTGTATGTCCATCCAAATGCGGCAAGACAGAATTTCTTATGTCGCTGCTAAAACATCTGGATGAAGTCCACTTTGAGCATGTACGTGTATTTTGAAAAACACTGTTTCAGCCCAAGTACCAGCTTTTACAGGTGATATTGCAGAAAGTAGATGGCGTGACGTACAAGACATTCAGCGAGAGCAGTTATATCCCTCCACCAGAAAAATTAAAGCCAAACACATTGTACATATTTGATGATGTTGCTGTCGAAATACAGATAAAATTCGATTGTCTTTCTGTTTTCGTCGCCATATGGCTGTCGAGGTATGTTCTCTAAGTCAAACATATTCCAGACTCCCAAAACAGCTGGTGAGGTATAATGCAAACGTAACTATAGTAATTCAAACAGGACAATTTGAATTTAAAACACATCTGCCAGGTTCACGTAGAAACTGACATGTCGTTCAATGACTTTGTAAAGATACGAGCAGATTGTTGGAATCACTTACAGTATGGGTTTCTTGTTGGTAAAACGAAAAAACCGAATAATGGCACATATAGATGGAACTTCCAGGCATTCCTATATATACAGACATGGAAAGAGGTGTGTACATCAATATATGCATCACCATGGATAAATTTGCACGCATTCCCGGAGGATAGGATGGGTGTATATAGACAAAACGTTCACTTGTACATAGGCAAGAAAATTAAAACTGTCGAACGTAAAGTCAGAGGCATCAGCAAGGAACTAGAGACATTTTGTCAAACCCTTCTGAGACTGAACAATAACCTGAATGATCGGATTAATGCACTCGAAAATAAAATAAACGACTTAACTGAAGAGGAAATAGCTTTACCGAGAAGGTGGAGCATCATAAGAAAAAGAAGAGTGAGTACATAAAACCTCACACTGCACAGAAGTATGATTAGTATACAACAAGATGTCGACTAAGCATGAAGTCATTTAGGCACACAAGGTCGTTCAAGAGAAGTTACGGTTGCTGAGGTTAGGGCATTTGACAAGGGGAACAGAGACAGTGAGAAACCTTTTAACCAATTACTGAATCTCTCAATGAACGCTTAGTGAAATTTCATTACGACGACAATGACACTATTGCCAATTTCATTAACTGTCACAATGACGCTAGATTAGATTAGTACTTGTTCCATATATCATGAATACGACAATTTGTAATGATGTGGAACATGTCAGGTTAATAAAAGTTGTCTTTACAAGATAATACATTAGACAAAATATTACATAACACTTAATATTTTTTGAGGGTGGGGGGAGGGGAAATTACCTACGTACTACATTCAAAAATTTATCTAATGATTAGAAGGAGTTGCCATTTAGAAATTCTTTTAATTTACTTTTAAATGCTATATGGCAATCTGTCAGACGTTTGATGCTATTAGGTAAGTGACCAAAGACTTTTGTGGCAGCATAAGTTACCCCCTTCTGAGCCAAAGTTAGATTTAACCTTGTATAATGAAGATCATCCTTTCTCCTAGTGTTGTAGGCATGTACACTGCTATTACTTTTGAATTCGTTTGGATTGTTAATAACAAATTTCATAAGTGAATATATATATATATATATATATATATATATATATATATATATATATATAGTGAGGCTACAGTGAAGATCGCTAGCTCTTTAAATAAGTGTCTGCAGGATGATCTTGGATGAGCTCCAGCAATTATTCTGATTACAATCTTTTGTGCAATGAACACTCTTTTATTCAATGTGTTACCCCAGAATATGATGCCATATGAAAGCAGAGAATGAAACAAGGCGTGGTAAGCTAATTTACTGAAATGTATGTCGCCAAAATTTGCAATGATCCTAATAGCATATGTCGCTGAACTCAAACGTTTCAGCAGATCTTCAGTATGTTCCTTCCAGTTCAACCCCTCATCAATGCATACACCTAGAAATTTTGAATATTCTACCTTAGCTACCGATTTCTGATCGAAATCTATATTTATTAATGGTGTCATTCCATTTACTGTGAGGAACTGTATATACTGTGTTTTGTCAAAGTTTAATGTGAGCCCATTTGCAGAGAACCACTTAATGACTTTCTGAAAAACATCGTTTACAATTTCACCAGTTAATTCTTGTCTGTTGGGTGTGATAGCTATACTTGTATGATTGGCAAAAAGTACCAGCTTTGCATCTTCGTGAATATAGAATGGCAAGTCATTAATATACATTAAGAACAGTAGAGGAGCCAAGACTGAACCTTACGGCACCCCAGTCTTGATTGTTCCCCAGTTTGAGAAATCACCAGTTTTTTGCATGTTACGTGAACTGCTTCAAAATGGTTCAAATGGCTCTGAGCACTATGGGACTCAACTGCTGAGGTCATTAGTCCCCTAGAACTTAGAACTAGTTAAATCTAACTAACCTAAGGACATCACAAACATCCATGCCCGAGGCAGGATTCGAACCTGCGACCGTAGCGGTCTTGCGGTTCCAGACTGCAGCACCTTTAACCGCATGGCCACTTCGGCCGGCCGTGAACTGCTTATTTCAACTTTCTGCACTCTTCCAGTTATGTATGATTTAAACCATTTGAGCGCTGTCCCATTCATACCACAGTACTTGAACTTATCTAGAAGTATACCATGATTTACACAATCAAAAGCCTTTGAGAGATCACAAAAAAACCCAATGGGTGGCTTCCGGTTACTCAGAGCATTTAATATTTCATTAGTGAAAGTATATATAGCATTTTCCGTTGAAAAACCTTTCTGGAAAGCAAACTGACATTTTGTTAAAACTTTATTTTTACATAGGTGTGAAGCTACTGTACAATACATTACTTTTTCAAGAATTTTTGATAAGGCAGTCAGAAGAGAGATTGGGTGGTAGTTGTTGACATCAGATGTATCCCCTTTTTTATGCAGTGGTTTAACAATGGCATACTTCAGTCTATCTGGAAAAATATCCTGCTTCAGAGAGCTATTACGTATGTGGCTAAGAGTCCCACTTATCTCTTCGGAACAAGCTTTTATTATCCTGCTGGAAATGCCATCAATTCCATGTGAGCTTTTATTCTTGAGAGAGTTTATTATCTTCCTAATTCAAGAAGGAGACGTGGGTGGAATTTCAATTCTATCAAATTGTGTGGGTAAGGCCTCTTCCATTAACTGTCTTGCTTCTTCTAATGAATATTTAGATCCTATTTTCTTAACAACATTTAAAAAATGATTATTGAAAATGTTTTCGACTTGTTGTTTCTCAAGTTTCCATTCGCTTTGATGGTAATGCCATCATCCTGTACTCTTTGTTGCTCTGTCTCCCTTGTAATAATATTCCAAATTGTTTTGATTTTGTTATCAGAGGTATTAATCTCAGACATGATGCACATGCTTCTGGACTTTTTAATAACCTCTCTTAATGTAGCACAGTAGTTTTTATAATATTTGGCTGTTTCTGGGTCGTAACTCTTTCTTGTTGTTAAGATACAGTTCCCTTTTGTGGTTACAAGATTTTTTATTCCTTTAGTAAGCCAAGGTTTTTTGCATGGTTTCTTATAATTAGATTTAACTACTTTCTTGGGGAAATAGTTTTCAAATTCTCTTACAAGTGCATCATGAAATAAGTTATATTTTTGATTAGCATCAGGTTCCTTGTACATCTCATCCCAGTCTAACTGCTGAAGATTTTCCCTGAAATTTCTAATTGTTCAGTCATTAATTGAATGCACAACTTTGGAGGGTAATTTTGAATTACTGAATGGAGCTTTGTCATATACTGTAACTAGCTGAGCACCATGATCAGAAAGGCCATTCTCAACAGGACAATAATTTATGTTTTTAAACTTATCTTGGTCTATAAAGTGCTATCTATCAATGTGCTGCTGTCCTTTACTACCCGAGTTGGAAAATTAATGACAGATGTCAAATTGAAAGAACCGAGCAAGACTTCCAGGTCATTCTTCCTATTACACTCTATCAGTGAGTCAACACTGAAGTGCCCACAAATAATAATTTGCTCTCCCCCATCTGACAGATAGCACAACAATGCATCCAAGTTTTCCAGAAATAAATGAAAGTTTCCTGTAGGATAGACAAAACATTCGGTGTCAGTGGCGAAAAACCATATATGTGGGGCATCCAGCCTATAACTTTAACTGAGAACACCATACAGATTGGCGATAGACGGTTTCAAAGGATAACTGGTCTACTGAACGCCTATTTTCCCAAGACCCACAAAATCTGTAAATTATTCGCCTAAAGATGTGGAAATATATCGTGAAATATTGCTTTTAACTGACCTGCATAAGAATGCAAATGGCCAAAGCAAAGTGTAATATAAATCCATTACAAAACCTGTATTGGATGGTGGAAAGAAAGCAGTGATGATGGTATTGACATTCAGCATAAAAGAATGATCAATTGACACCCGCAGTATATTACGACACCCCCAATGAGTTAATAGATAGGCTATGAATGCTCATCGCATCAGCTGGCACTGGCAATACAACTCATTCGAATGAAGTAGTTTCAACGTTTTCTGAGATTGGAGAGGTATCATGGAATACGCATGGAGACCGTAGCTCAAGAACTGCACAAACAGCAAAACATACCCTAAAAGATATGTTATTATAAAGTTTTGGACTACCTGTAGTAGGTGGATCTTGTCGACATGAGGAAATATTCATGTGTGAATAACGGATTCAAATATATTTTAACAGTCATTGATACTTATTCTAAATGTGATTGGATATTACCCATGAAAGCGAAAACAGGGAAAGATGTCGCTCATGTGATTGAGCGATTTCTGCAAATGGGGACAAATCGAAGCCCAGACAACCTTCAAACAGATCACAGCAGCGAGTTTTACAATAGATATTTCAAGACTGTGATGAAGCGGTATGGAATACATCACTACTCGACATCCACCCACCTGAAGGCGAATATCTTAGAATGTCTTAAAGCCCAAATGCAGATGCGCTTCAGTCTCTGGACTGGTATCCTCCTGAAAATAATTGCACAGTAAAATCAAACCAAACATCGCACAATAAAAGTGAGACCAATCGATGTTCATGATAAAAGACTTCTAGATACAGTATACAATCGTATTAAAATGTTAGATCCACGCAAACAGTAATTTAGTGTAGGTGATTTCGTACCTATTTCAAAACGTAAGACAGCATTTGAGATGTCATACTTGACAAATTGGTCAACCGAGATATTCACAGTTTCCAAAGTGTAGAGAACAAAATCTAGAACCTACCTCTTGAAGGGTAGGAGACGTACTGAAATTGCAGGATGGTTGTACATAGAAGAGTTACAGAAGAGCTCACAACCTGAAGTGTATCTCGTTGAGAGGGTCACACAGCATCGAGGGAACAGAGAATTAGTTAAACGGCTTGGTTTTTCCGAATCACAAAACAGCTGGGTCGACGCCTACGATTTGCTATATAACAAGGTGCACAGATCACAACCACCTCATCTGCATAACGCGTGACAGAGCCACGTTAGAGGAGGTGGTGCTATTCTCGGCATACAACCAGTCGAATCGCACAATCCTGGATGTAATTACTGTGGTTCTGGAACAAAAGTTGAAAGACGATTGGGGCATGTTGGTAAGGGGATAAATGTGCTCTACAAAGCGTGATGGAACACGACATCGCAGCAAATACAGATCATCACACCACCGATCGAATTCTACCTGATAAAGAAAGGCAATACGTGCAAGAAGGGATAGAGATATAGGTCAACACATTGAAGCATTTGTAGTTGAAAAAACTATTCATGGTAAAGTTAAGTTGGGCTCGGGTGTGAAGAAGTTCAGCCAATTTACGAGCGCTGCACATAGGGCGCTAAGAAAGAAGATGAAAACCAAAGGGTGCATGAACAACTGCATCCTGACAGCTATGTATGCAGCTAAAAGCGCTCTACAGCAGAAAGGAGCGAGGATAAGAAGATCGATTAAACCACCCAGGGTCCTATCAAAACGCAAGACGTTGGGTGGAATTATTCCTTTCCTCTTCTTGCCCTAGCCGATCTCTCGGCGGTGGGTTCACTGGCTGCTGTGCTGGGGGTATTGCAGGACAGTCAAGAATGCACAGAATTCTCAGGAGCAACTGCAGGAAGCAAGAAGTCATAACCACATGATGCAGATAGCAGCCATTGGAAAAGGGATACTTACAAAACCATACAAGAAAAGACTAGATTTGTTCATAAACAAAACAAAAAAAGCCCCCTAGCAATCCTATCACACAGGGCATTTACAAATACGGATCTGCTTGAGTTGGTTACGAGGAAATTCAACATTCCGAGGTGTGTTTATGCGGAATACATTGTTGTTGCTGTTGTGGTCTTCAGTCCTGAGACTGGTTTGATGCAGCTCTCCATGCTACTCTAGCCTATGCAAGCTTCTTCAATTCCCAGTACCTACTGCAGCCTACATCCTTCTGAATTTGCGTAGTGTATTCACCTATTGGTCTCCATCTACGATTTTTACCCTCCACGCTGCCCTCAAATACTAAGTTGGTGATCCCTTGATGCCTCAGAACATGTCCTACCAACCGATCCCTTCTTCTAGTCAAGTTGTGCCACAAACTCCTCTTAATATTATTATGGGTGGAGGTTACACTCAACAACCGAGCTAGGTTAATAATTGGCTCTTTTTACCGACCTCCCGACTCAGCAGCATTAGTGGCAGAACAACTGAGAGAAAATTTGGAATACATTTCACATAAATTTTCTCAGCATGTTATAGTCATAGGTGGAGATTTCAATTTACCAGATACAGACTGGGACACTCAGATGTTTAGGACGGGTGGTAGGGACAGAGCATCGAGTGACATTATACTGAGTGCACTATAAGAAAATTACCTCGAGCAATTAAACAGAGAACCGATTCGTGGAGATAACATCTTGGACCTAATGATAACAGACAGACCCGAACTATTCGACTCTGTAAGTGCAGAACAGGGAATCAGTGGTCATAAGGCCGTTGCAGCATCCCTGAATATGGAAGTTAATAGGCATATAAAAAAAGGGAGGAAGGTTTATCTGTTTAGCAAGAGTAATAGAAGGCAGATTTCAGACTACCAAACAGATCTAATCGAAAATTTCTGTTCCGACACTGACAATGTTGAGTGTTTATGGAAAAAGTTTAAGGTAATCGTAAAATGCGTTTTAGACAGGTACGTGCCGAGTAAAACTGTGAGGGACGGTGTGGTGTTACCTTTTTATTATCTTCTCCTCATTAGCTATTGAAACAACCTCGCTTTGTAATGTAATTTTAATTTTCAACCAAAGGCACATTCAACACTTCGCGGAAAAAATACACGTCTTTCGTATAAAGACAAGAGAGAGAGAGGGTCCTCAATTAGTTCTTAAAAACAAAAACCTACGCAAAACTAAAAGACGAAGAAAATTATTTATAAAATCGGTCGCTGACGCAGCGCTCTTCTGCGTGCGCGTTCGTAAATTATAACCTGACAAATCCTATATCACAAATGTGATCATTGGGATGATAACAAATAAATAAAATAAAAAATATATTGGCGGAGGCGCGGAAGTCAAAGTACCATTACAACGGGAAAAACCCACCGTGGTTCAACAACAAAGTTAGGAAATTACTGCGAAAGCAAAAAGAGCCTCACTCCAAGTTTAAACGCAGCCAAAACCTCTCAGACAAACAGAAGCTAAACGATGTCAAAGTTAGCGTAAGGAGGGCTATGCGTGAAGCGTTCAGTGAATTCGAATGTAAAAATTCTATGTACCGTCTTGACAGAAAATCCTAGGGAGTTCTGGTCTTGCGTTAAATCAGTAAGTGGCTCGAAACAGCATATCCAGGCACTCCGGGGTGATGATGGCATTGAAACAGGGGATGACACGCGTAAAGCTGAAATACTAAACACCTTTTTCCAAAGCTGTTTCACAGAGGAAGACCGCACTGCAGTTCCTTCTCTAAATCCTCGCACAAACGAAAAAATGGCTGACATCGAAATAAGTGTCCAAGGAATAGAAAAGCAACTGGAATCACTCAACAGAGGAAAGTCCACTGGACCTGACGGGATACCAATTCGATTCTACACAGAGTACGCGAAAGAACTTGCCCCCCTTCTGACAGCCGTGTACCGCAAGTCTCTAGAGGAACGGAAGGTTCCAAATGATTGGAAAAGAGCACAGGTAGTCCCAGTCTTCAAGAAGGGTCGTCGAGCAGATGCGCAAAACTATAGACCTATATCTCTGACGTCGATCTGTTGTAGAATTTTAGAACATGTTTTTTGCTCGAGTATCATGTCGTTTTTGGAAACCCAGAATCTACTCTGTTGGAATCAACATGGATTCCGGAAACAGCGATCGTGCGAGACCCAACTCGCTTTATTTGTTCATGAGACCCAGAAAATATTAGATACAGGCTCCCAGGTAGATGCTATTTTCCTTGACTTCCGGAAGGCGTTCGATACAGTTCCGCACTGTCGCCTGATAAACAAAGTAAGAGCCTACGGAATATCAGACCAGCTGTGTGGCTGGATTGGTTCAAATGGTTCAAATGGCTCTGAGCACTATGGGACTTAACATCTTAGGTCATCAGTCCCCTAGAACTTAGAACTACTTAAACCTAACTAACCTAAGGACATCACACAACACCGAGCCATCACGAGGCAGAGAAAATCCCTGACCCCGCCGGGAATCGAACCCGGGAACCCGAGCGTGGGAAGCGAGAACGCTACCGCACGACCACGAGATGCGGGCGTGACTGGACTGAAGAGTTTTTAGCAAACAGAACACAGCATGTTGTTATCAATGGAGAGACGTCTACAGACGTTAAAGTAACCTCTGGCGTGCCACAGGGGAGTATTATGGGACCATTGCTTTTCGCAATATATATAAATGACCTAGTAGATAGTGTCGGAAGTTCCATGCGGCTTTTCGCGGATGATGCTGTAGTATACAGAGAAGTTAGAGCATTAGAAAATTGTAGCGAAATGCAGGAAGATCTGCAGCGGATAGGCACTTGGTGCAGGGAGTGGCAACTGACCCTTAACATAGACAAATGTAATGTATTGCGAATACATAGAAAGAAGGATCCTTCATTGTATGATTATATGATAGCGGAACAAACACTGGTAGCAGTTACTTCTGTAAAATATCTGGGAGTATGCGTGCGGAACGATTTGAAGTGGAATGATCATATAAAATTAATTGTTGGTAAGGCGGGTACCAGGTTGAGATTCATTGGGAGAGTTCTTAGAAAATATAGTCCATCAACAAAGGAGGTGGCTTGCAAAACACTCGTTCGGCCTATACTCAAGTATTGCTCATCAGTGTGGGATCCGTACCAGATCGGGTACGGAGGAGATAGAGAAGATCCAAAGAAGAGCGGCGCGTTTCGTCACAGGGTTATTTGGTTACCGTGATAGCGTTACTGAGATGTTTAGCAAACTCGAGTGGCAGACTCTGCAAGAGAGGCGCTCTGCATCGCGGTGTAGCTTGCTCGCCAGGTTTCGAGAGGGTGCGTTTCTGGATGAGGTATCGAATATATTGCTTCCCCCTACTTATACCTCCCGAGGAGATCACGAATGTAAAATTAGAGAGATTAGAGCGCGCACGGAGGCTTTCAGACAGTCGTTCTTCCCGCGAACCGCACGCGACTGGAACAGAAAAGAGGGGTAATGACAGTGGCACGTAAAGTGCCCTCCGCCACACACCGTTGGGTGGCTTGCGGAGTATAAATGTAGATGCAGATCTCCTCAATTCTATTCAGTACCTCCTCATTAGTTACGCGATCTACCCATCTAATCTTCAGCATTCTTCTGTAGCACCACATTTCAAAAGCTTCTATTCTCTTCTTGTCCAAACTACTTATCGTTCATGTTTCACTTCCATACATGGCTACACAACATACAAATACTTTCAGAAAAGACTTTCTCACACTTAAATCTATACTCGATGTTAACAAATTTCTCTTCTTCAGAAACGCTTTCCTTGTCATTGCCAGTCTACATTTTATATCCTGTCTACTGTGAATCTATATGCATCTGGAGGTCGTGGAACTCACTGCGTAGCATATGTTAAACAAACAAACAAAAATTCAAATAACGTCTACTATTCCGACTCATTCGGTGACCTGCAACCCGTAAAAGAATTACAACGATACCTCAAAGACAGAAAACATATGTTCTACAATTTTCGACGCTACCAAGACTTTAATATATTCCTGTGTCGTCATCTATCCATCATGTTCCTCCTGACGTTTACAAATGAGATATAAGGACGGGCATTAAGCATCCATTCACCAGTCCACGTTTGGATGCAATGTTGCATAATCTGACTTTAAAAGAACAATCGTCTGTATTACATGTCAATTACTTCCCAACAATTGATTTCAACACTGGAGACTGGACCATCGCGCTGATTGGACTGTAGACATACATAACCATCCCAAATATCGCAGAGGTTAACAAAAACTGCTTCTGTAAATTAACTGTAAAAACGAAATTGTGGAAATTGAACCTGGCGCAGAAGATATTGACGATTTAAATGAAATTTTGAAAAAGTCTGGAAAAGGGATTGAGCTCCGTACAAACACCAGTACACTTAAATCTGAAATAAGGACGGTGAATGCATCGACTGACTCAGTTGTCAGTTCGACAAAGGGACAGGTTTTTTAAAGATGGATCCCAGTAAATTTTATAAGTCTGATCAGACAGTGGATATTCTCCCTATCAACATAATCAGATCTTCATCAATGAAATTATATGGAAAATGACACACATCGCTGTGGCAAACGAGGATCACTTGAAGCTTTTAAAATTTCTGAGTACCGGTACATATCTGCCATTAGCTTTCCGCTCATGTGAGATTTTTGAGTATCTAGTGCTATCGACAGTGAGCAGACAAACATGGGCTATTAAAACACCGGCGGCCGGGGTGGCCGAGCGGTTCTAGGCGCTACAGTCTGGAAACGCGAGACCGCTACGGTCGCAGGTTCGAATCCTGCTTCAGACATGGATATGTGTGATGTCCTTAGGTTAGTTAGGTTTAAGTAGTTCTAAGTTCAAGGGGCTGATGACCTCAGGAGATAAGTCCCATAGTGCTCAGAGCCATCTGAACCATTAAAACCTCTGTGCAGTTGGAAACACCGAGATTTATCATTCTTGCATTTTGGAGCAATAGAAGGGGGAATTTAGCAAATGATCCCAAAGTATTTAGCAACTGTAGTTTAACTAATACAAGAGTCTACTTGAATTCAGAATTCTATCTGTATGACAGTTTACTGCTATAGTGGCGAGCAGAATGTATACAGTCCAGCATGTGTGCAATGTTCTGTGCTTCTTACTATGAAGATGTTGGAAAGGAAGGATGCCTACTAAGTCCACAGAAATTCAAGGAGCTGGCACCAATCATCGTAACAGACTGTTCTAAGAGATGATTAAGTCAGAACCAATAGAACTAATCGAATTTGAATACTCATCAAAATTTCCCAGGACACACTGCAGTATATGCTTCGGTTCTACATGATCGTGTGATTAACCATTGCCCCCTTACTGGGTGTTGTCCAGTGTGCTGTATAAATGACCAAGTGCTGTGTCATACCCAGAGCATTTCTGAGTGACATCTTGGAGTGTGAATGTCGATGCTGACATTCAAGGTTTCTAAGATGATGAGTGCAAATAATTCATACTTGAAGATGTTGCATTCAAAGGTTGCACAGAAGATGGTGATAAAATAGAGAGAATTGCATCTATGAGGTCTTTCAAATATGTGAATCGTGCTAAAACATGACGGAGTGCAAAGTGGTTAACACGTTATGAAATCTTCATGGGTTTTCAGCCGAGTGGTGTGGATACGCAGTCCGTAGAAACGGCGCGACTAGAAGACGACGCCTCTCTTCTGATAACCCGTGAAGATTTCATAGCTGAAATAGGGCGAGAAAGCCTGCAATCACATGGTTAACACGTTTCTTCCATTGACTCCACTGGAACAATCTGGATGTACCTTATAAAGATATGATGACCTCACTTCGAATACTCGATCATCCTGATACCATCATCTATGTCAAAGGTGGAGAGAAGATCACATGGATGCAACGAATCTTAAGTTTGCATCTATTCAAGACATGGAATTCTATGTGTGCCCTGCTATCCATCAGCTCAAAAAGAAGAAGATGTATGAAAATAGTGTTACATCTGCTTATGAAAACGTAAAAATACTTTTAAGGTGGATTAATGAAAATAAATGAATTTTTTACCTCACGTTCAATGTTTTTCTTTCTTTCTACCTATCTCCTATTGAGATAGTATGTAGCTTTGCCCAGATCCTACATCTGTGGTTTTGTTCAAGTACAGGTGATATAGTTTCCGACATGTTTGCTATATGTCTGTTCCCAAAAACTATACATGCAGCATGATAGGCGAAATACCATGCAGTCATTACATGTATTTTGCTTTCCGCTGCCTTAACGTTACCTTCCTCATGCTTCAAACTAATATCTTGTGCATCTTACACAGCCTTTGTACACATTTGCAAGGGTAGGGATTTGTGAAATAACTACAAAGACGTTTGGTAAAGAATAAGAATTTTTTATTTACACATAAATATTCACAGTAGTAGTACATCTTAACAATCACAAATCTTGTTGTTTTTACAACATATGAAGTAATACTGCTTTAAAATTCACATTCCTTGTTACTGGTCGAAATTTTTTTATTCATAGTTCTTGCTTTTACAATTAATAGTACTGGTTGATTTTTTTTGTTTTACACTGCAGTACTGATTACAGCTATTGCAGAGGTACAGTTTCTCTTACACTAATGCTGTTACTATTACTAGTGAAATTCCACCCAAACAGAAGGCTTAATTTATATGTTGAACTAGGTGACTCTAAACATTCTTTGCCTCAAGCAGCTAAAATAATTTAACAATGGGATGAATTGGCGGCCCTAAAATGTTCATCCCAAACAGATATACTAAAATGAACTGGGTGGAACTCATACTTGAAACTAGTATGGCTTCAGAGCTAGCAGTAGGTGAAACTTAAAAACTATTATATCTGCACATGCGCTCACACAGTGAAACACGCACATGAAGTTCAAAAGAGAAAAAATGCAGTAACACTATTTTTCTTCATATTTTCTCAATTTTGATGATTTTACTCCAACTTTTAAACTTTATATATATATTAACAGGCATACAAATTTGCACAGGCATCCACACACAAACACACTCACAAGCATATACGGAGACACATAAGCAATCACACATACAGGCACAGCATACACCACACATATACTATATTTGCACTATGATAAAAGAGTCGTACTACTCGACACATGCTCTTACTCAGCCAGTAACTCACTCTCTCTCATTCACACCATCTGAGTCCCCCACCCCACACCCTCTCATGCTTCAACTAAATAGTGTGAGTATGGAAAGGTTTTGACCCTGTCATCACAAATGGCTCTTTTATCATGATGAGGTGACAATTCAACTTTAGATTGCAGCACAGTGTACACTTCATGACCTCACGATCGAATACTACACTCCTGGAAATTGAAATAAGAACACCGTGAATTCATTGTCCCAGGAAGGGGAAACTTTATTGACACATTCCTGGGGTCAGATACATCACATGATCACACTGACAGAACCACAGGCACATAGACACAGGCAACAGAGCATGCACAATGTCGGCACTAGTACAGTGTATATCCACCTTTCGCAGCAATGCAGGCTGCTATTCTCCCATGGAGACGATCGTAGAGATGCTGGATGTAGTCCTGTGGAACGGCTTGCCATGCCATTTCCACCTGGCGCCTCAGTTAGACCAGCGTTCGTGCTGGACGTGCAGACCGCGTGAGACGACGCTTCATCCAGTCCCAAACATGCTCAGTGGGGGACAGATCCGGAGATCTTGCTGGCCAGGGTAGTTGACTTACACCTTCTAGAGCACGTTGGGTGGCACGGGATACATGCGGACGTGCATTGTCCTGTTGGAACAGCAAGTTCCCTTGCCGGTCTAGGAATGGTAGAACGATGGGTTCGATGACGGTTTGGATGTACCGTGCACTATTCAGTGTCCCCTCGACGATCACCAGTGGTGTACGGCCAGTGTAGGAGATCGCTCCCCACACCATGATGCCGGGTGTTGGCCCTGTGTGCCTAGGTCGTATGCAGTACTGATTGTGGCGCTCACCTGCACAGCGCCAAACACGCATACGACCATCATTGGCACCAAGGCAGAAGCGACTCTCATCGCTGAAGACGACACGTCTCCATTCGTCCCTCCATTCACGCCTGTCGCGACACCACTGGAGGCGGGCTGCACGATGTTGGGGCGTGAGCGGAAGACGGCCTAACGGTGTGCGGGACCGTAGCCCAGCGTCATGGAGACGGTTGCGAATGGTCCTCGCCGATACCCCAGGAGCAACAGTGTCCCTAATTTGCTGGGAAGTGGCGGTGCGGTCCCCTACGGCACTGCGTAGGATCCTACGGTCTTGGCGTGCATCCGTGCGTCGCTGCGGTCCGGTCCCAGGTCGACGGGCACGTGCACCTTCCGCCGACCACTGGCGACAACATCGATGTACTGTGGAGACCTCACGCCCCACGCGTTGAGCAATTCGGCGGTACGTCCACCCGGCGTCCCGCATGCCCACTATACGCCCTCGCTCAAAGTCCGTCAACTGCACATACGGTTCACGTCCACGCTGTCGCGGCATGCTACCAGTGTTAAAGACTGCGATGGAGCTCCGTATGCCACGGCAAACTGGCTGACACTGACGGCGGCGGTGCACAAATGCTGCGCAGCTAGCGCCATTCGACGGCTAACACCGCGGTTCCTGGTGTGTCCGCTGTGCCGTGCGTGTGATCATTGCTTGTACAGCCCTCTCGCAGTGTCCGGAGCAAGTATGGTGGGTCTGACACACCGGTGTCAATGTGTTCTTTTTTCCATTTCCAGGAGTGTAGTTTGCTGTACCATATGCGAAGACTGTGGCAGAGCACTGCAAACACCACTATACAGGCACTGCAAATAATCTTTGATCGTGAGGACATGTGATGCCATACATCACACACCCTTAGCCCACCTTTGGGTGGCATCCATACATTTTTGATCATAGATACACAAACTGCACAATTGGCATTCCACCCGCCTCGTCTTTCATTAAGCCGATAACCTTCTTGTCCTGAGGAACACTACCATAAGGATTATTGACTGCGTATCCCTATCTGTCGTATTTATTACCTTATGTGTCGAATTCATCACCATGACATCTAATTACTTCATATGGATTGCAGTTCTTCACCCAATAGATAAAGCTATCCGTACACATGTAAAGTAACTTTGGTTCCATGAAATGAGTTTTAACAAACACATAGTGGATGTAGTACATGTTGAGTTTGGAGATGTTCAGTATATACCCACCCAAATAGACAACTTTTGTAAACTCTACTGAACCCTTCGACTTTTCATTGAAAATAGTGACCCATTTAAAATTTGTTCTGGTGATGCACTTTATTGTGCCCCAACTCCCATCCCATTCGGTCCTAATCAAAATATTACAATCATTTCTTACATTCTCCATGATTTGATTGAAAATGGAATTACTCAGTAATTTATAGAAATCTATTTCAAAATCACTAGTCATGCCTTCCCCCTTTCCGGTATTTACTTCAATATACTCCTTCAGCCAGAAGGATTGATCGAATGAGATAGCCTGGGTGGTTCTACCTACCTCCTTTCCTAAGCTGCTGGAGATTATGATAATGAATTATGTACATCTGCTTGTGTCCAACAGTGGTCATCAGTTTAGGGATAGTACTTACTTATGGAACTTGTTGCCCAGGACATGCATACTAACAGAGTATATTAGGTCTGCCTCCTGGTGTAGCCTACATCAGAATCAGCCACCAGACCAGTTATTCTTCCACCTTTTCCCTCTAATTCGTTTTTGGGCACCCATTGAAATCCACCTACTGGCAATGGCTGCATCGTGATATGTCCATATGTTATTCACATTCCAATATAGAATATAATTAGAATAGAGGGATGCGTTGAACCCCACATCCATACATCGATTATGTGCCTTGGCCTGTCTATGGACACACTGGCAAAGTCCTCCACGGATCCTCCTCTTAAAGAAAGGAAGCATATCAGCATCAGTCAAAAGTTTGATGCTGCAGCTCGTTTTCTTGAGCATCACATCCCAGGACAACCCAGGTGCCGTGTAATAAAAGGAGGGGTCCACAGAGTACGTGGTGATGCATACACTCCAGAACTTTTCAAAAACATCTACAGGAAATCGCACGTCGGTGTTCATGTATAGTCTAGTGTGTTTACCCATATGGGAATGCTGAATTCCCACCAGACATTAACGATATGCTCATAATCTGCACTGGTTACAGCATCGCTTGTAAGAGTACTGGTAATGCAAATATGTTGAATAGCCTGGTTTCTTAGAGTTTTGCGTTACTATCCAGATACTCATAAGGGAAAACTCCTTTCCTCTAGCCGCAAGCTGAAGCTTTTGCTCATCAGGGTACACGGATTGGGTGATATGCATATCCTCTCCAGGTAGAGTTTCAACAAGTTTCTGGACGGACGCCTGCATAAAACGTAACGATCAAGGAAGCAGAGTGTAATTCTTGGCGTTAATCATTTGGAGAATGAATCTCATTTCTCTACACCCTCAGCTAGAACGCTGGTCTGATTTTTCTCCCAGTAGAAATTAGCCAGTTGCTCAACTAGAAAGTGGGCATAATTCCCGCTTTAATTTTGGAAGAAAACGATATGTACATTGGCAACTTATACTTCATATTGCATACGTTGTGAGCTGCACCATGGAACTTCCCTGTCAGATGACAGTGGTCTTATGGGGAATTTCGGCTTTTCTTTCTAATGGCAGCCCACAAATACGACTGATAAATGCATCATTGTATAATTTTTTTATCCTCCTCCGATTCGGTCATGGGGATGTTGTTCCTGTAAAGCCTACCAGTATCCCGTCAAAGTTTTTCAAGCCCTGTGAGCAACGAAATTGCAGGATTATCCTCGACATAAGATTCATAGCAGTTAAGGCTTGAATCATATGATCATACGATTTGATACGCTGCTGCATGCAGTACATGTATTTGCACAAAGGTTGTATGTGAGGCTAAGGGCCTTTTCACAGCAGATGATAGGGTAAAGGAGACATTCAGAGTTAGCGTATACAACAAATGGACATCGTTCCTGGTGGTGAGCTTTCTTGAATTTAATGAACTTGTTGTCTTATGAAGGGCAGCAACATCTCCCGGTTGCTTGCATACACAGTCCTTCAGCCTTTTTAAATACTTTTCTTTCGGAAAGGTATTTAGTCACCTGCAGCAAATGTGTTTTTTATTCCCATGTTTTCACAGTTGTTTGTAAAGGAGGCGGGACAGGTCTTTGATCCATATGTACTGCCGATTATCAGCTTCAGGAAAGAGCAGCATGTTTACATGAAAACCACGCTCACCTGCACGTGTCGAAAAATAGAGTGGTCCAACTATGGTATGCTTATCCTGCTCATCTCGCTTGCTTTTCTGGTTCTTCTTCAGACCATAAATGTGAAGCAATATTCCGGGATTTTGTACCTCAAACTTTGATATGTCCTGAATCTTTATGGGGAACTCAGTACCATCAAAGTTATAACATCCACGAATGTTAAGGCCTGTTCCGCGTCAAGATGTGTGCTGTAGATCTTTTGTGTAATTTCCTTTGCAAGCTAGGATTGACCGTGCAAAACAAGCGTCATCCATTTCATTTTGGACATTAATACATGCCTTCTTACCAGCTATATTCTTAGGGAGTTTAATATAACTGGACCTTCCATTTAACGGATCATAGGCATGAATATGGATGTCGAGGTGTGGTGTTTGGCTGAGTGCTTTAGCTAACCCTCTAACTCAGAAAACCGGACCAATATACACTCCTGGAAATTGAAATAAGAACACCGTGAATTCATTGTCCCAGGAAAGGGAAACTTTATTGACACATTCCTGGGGTCAGATACATCACATGATCACACTGACAGAACCACAGGCACATAGACACAGGCAACAGAGCATGCACAATGTCGGCACTAGTACAGTGTATATCCACCTTTCGCAGCAATGCAGGCTGCTATTCTCCCATGGAGACGATCGTAGAGATGCTGGATGTAGTCCTGTGGAACGGCTTGCCATGCCATTTCCACCTGGCGCCCCAGTTGGACCACCGTTCGTGCTGGACGTGCAGACCGCGTGAGACGACGCTTCATCCAGTCCCAAACATGCTCAATGGGGGACAGATCCGGAGATCTTGCTGGCCAGGGTAGTTGACTTACACCTTCTAGAGCACGTTGGGTGGCACGGGATACATGCAGACGTGCATTGTCCTGTTGGAACAGCAAGTTCCCTTGCCGGTGTAGGAATGGTAGAACGATGGGTTCGATGACGGTTTGGATGTACCGTGCACTATTCAGTGTCCCCTCGACGATCACCAGTGGTGTACGGCCAGTGTAGGAGATCGCTCCCCACACCATGATGCCGGGTGTTGGCCCTGTGTGCCTCGGTCGTATGCAGTCCTGATTGTGGCGCTCACCTGCACGGCGCCAAACACGCATACGACCATCATTGGCACCAAGGCAGAAGCGACTCTCATCGCTGAAGACGACACGTCTCCATTCGTCCCTCCATTCACGCCTGTCGCGACACCACTGGAGGCGGGCTGCACGATGTTGGGGCGTGAGCGGAAGACGGCCTAACGGTGTGCGGGACCGCAGCCCAGCTTCATGGAGATGGTTGCGAATGATTCTCGCCGATACCCCAGGAGCAACAGTGTCCCTAATTTGCTGGGAAGTGGCGGTGCGGTCCCCTACGGCACTGCGTAGGATCCTACGGTCTTGGCGTGCATCCGTGCGTCGCTGCGGTCCGATCCCAGGTCGACGGGCACGTGCACCTTCCGCCGACCACTGGCGACAACATCGATGTACTGTGGAGACCTCACGCCCCACGTGTTGAGCAATTCGGCGGTACGTCCACCCGGCCTCCCGCATGCCCACTATACGCCCTCGCTCAAAGTCCGTCAACTGCACATACGGTTCACGTCCACGCTGTCGCGGCATGCTACCTGTGTTAAAGACTGCGATGGAACTCCGTATGCCACGGCAAACTGGCTGACACTGACGGCGGCGGTGCACAAATGCTGCGCAGCTAGCGCCATTCGACGGCCAACACCACGGTTCCTGGTGTGTCCGCTGTGCCGTGAGTGTGATCATTGCTTGTACAGCCCTCTCGCAGTGTCCGGAGCAAGTATGGTGGGTCTGACACACCGGTGTCAATGTGTTCTTTTTTCCATTTCCAGGAGTGTAGCACCAAAGGTGGATTTACGATACCACTCGGAGATTGATGTACTTCGAGATATAAAGCCATTATCATCCCAGATGTACTGCAGGCTTTGCTCCTCAGCAGCAACCTGCTGCTTAGGAGGGTGAGCCAACTCGCAGCACAGTACTGCGCTACATTTAATGGCATTTAATCTAGGATCATCGAGGGCTTCGAGGAGCTCTGCCTCCAGCACTGGCGGGCATGTTTCTAGAAACCAGACTGGGTCACGATACCACAGCCGGACTCTAAATTTTAGTGAATCAGGTGCGCCCCTCAAAGGCCCTAGCTACCGCTGAGTATTCTAGAAGGATCATGATGCCGCTGATCTCATGTACTTCACTATCAGGACGGGGTAGAGCACTACCGCCAGCCATAGGATCATTATCATGAACATTACAACTAGTAGGCGACTGTGTCCACCTGCTGGATGATGGCGTTGGGGAGGAGGCGCCTTCTGGGGAGAGGGATAAGTGCTGAGGCACACATACCTTTCGCTGCCGGCGAGGGCAAATGGCTGGAGCTGGAGTAAGACGAGATGGCGGCGGTAAGCTCCTGTGGGAGCAACCTGGCTATGGAGATGGCGCTCATTGATGCTGCTGCATGTTGCAGCCGTCACGAACGCCAGCCTCGGGGTTGTGAGATCGTTGCTCTGACTGAACCACACAGAAAGGCCAGAGTTTAAGTTATGGGTGTGTGGGCTGCCACTGCAGTGGTCGCAGCTGCTTCTGCTGCCTCTCACGTGGCCGCGAGTGGGTGGAGATTTGCACGATGGTGCACGCCACTTGCGTTCATGTTTGATGCCTGCTCCCACAACGACCACGCTATGTGCCCATGCCACAGCAAGCTGTTATGGTGGCAGTGTTGGTGGCACATCTGTAACATACGAATAGCGGGAAAAATTAAGTAAAACGCCCAAGACTTTTTGAATATGTGCTGTAAGCAAATATCAACAATCAAGTACATCAGCATTTCAGAATAATAATTATATGCTGTGACGACGACAGTTGCATTATAATCACTTTTTACACTCTGGGTCCCAGGATTGAGCAGTTCAGTGATCTTTACATGTAGTGCGAAATACTAGGATTCTACACAGCTCAAAAGTACCAAAAATTCTCTTGAGATTGGTGATAGTAAACAGCACATCAATGTTCATAGTGGAAATTATCCAATAAGAAAGTTTACATGTATACACACAAACAAGCATGAAGTGGTTCCAATCCTTCAGCTGTGGAAATGGGCCGACATAATCAATATATATTTTGTGGATTGGGGCTTGTATAACATTGGAGAACAGTAAATCCTCTTGGGTGTACAGGGCAGGTTTATGGAGGTACCAGTTCTTACAGACGTTACCAGTTTCTGTATCACCTTGACCATCCCTTTCCAAATAAAATTGTTGTGAATCTTCATTCTAGTTTTAAAACTGCCTAAATGGTTCCATATAGGTGTTTCAGGGTAACACTTGCACAAGTATGATACAATTCCGATGTTAACACAATTTTATCTCCATGACATCCCCAATTTGGTTTAAGCAGGACATTCCCCTCATAACATAAGGTTTGACTATTTTCCCCTTTTTCTCAAATGCTCTTTATGGGACTAATTCTACATCTGCATTTTGTTGCACAATGGCCTCAATAATGAGCGGAAGAGTCATCAAAATTGGGCACACTTCTCTGCCTGGTTTGATGTTAATAGCTTGCACCTTTTCCTCTTCCTGAATATCCCGCCAAACATGCAGCTCGGACCATTAGCAAACACACACTGTCCACTGAACACTGCCCTCTTGTCAATAGACCCAGTCTGCCTCGGCCTTGTGAGAATCCACCAGTTTCTGGTTGAAAAGTTCAGTGTTCTAAATACTTCTTAAATTTCTCCAAGGCAAACAACACTCCCAAGGCCTCATCTTCGTATATGGAGTAATTAAATTCGAAATGAGAAAGGTCACAAGATCCATAAGCCACAGGTCGCCTTCCATTACAATATTCCTGAAGTACGACATTGGCAACCCCAGACATCAAAGCATTCATCTGGACCATAAACTCCTTCCCAAGTTGGGCATCGCCTGTGTGGGAGTACTTACCAGAGCCACCTTCAGAGCCTTGAGCAGCGCCTTCTGAGATGGAAGATACTCAAACCTTTCCCCTTTTTTCCTCAGCTCATTAACTGGAGCTGCTAAATGAGCGAAATTTGGGATGAACTTCCCAAATACATTCGCCATCCCTATGAAGTGAGCCACTGTCTTCACATTTCTGGGCAGTGAGCAGATGTAAATTGCTTCTGTCTCACTTTGGTCAACATTAGAGGCTATATGTCATAGAAAGGAGATCTCTGGCTGAGCGAACTTTACCTTAGATGGTTTGATTGTAAGTCTACCTTCTTGCAAATGCTTAAGGACTTCCCTAACACGCACCTGAACACCTCAACTAAAATAATCAAATTATCCAAGTAGTGATAGACACAACTGAACTTTAAATTGGAAGGAAAACATTAGGCAGAATATGAGATAGCGTGGCCACTCTCGTTGACAGTCCAAAGGGTTATACTGAAACAGGTTCCAGTCACGAAGGCGGTTTTTTTTAATGTAATCGTATGGCTAGGGCCCCGCGCCAGGCAGGCCGTTCGCCGGGTGCCGGTCTTTCAATCTGACTCCACTTCGGCGACCTGCAGTCGATGAGGATGATAGGGTGATGATGAGGACAGCACAACGCCCAGTCCATGGACGGAGAAAATTCCCTGACCCAGCGGGGTGAAGGTGGTTACTGCTTGCAAATCCTCAGCTAAGGGCTGTTGGAAATAAGCTTGATTAAGATCAGTGGTTGTGAGTACATTTACCTCCTGAAACTACGAAAAGCATGAGTGCAACTCCAGTAATGGAATACACTGTAAAACAATTTTGTTATTGAGGGCAAAGTAATCCATCACAGGTTGCACTTCCATATCTGCACAATAGATAGGCTTAACGCTTATAGCAGAAGCTGGGTAGTCGAAAGCTTAGATGATTTTCATTTACAAATAAACTAAGGTGATATAATTAACAATATCAGTAAATCAAAATACATTAACACACAAGAAAAAGAAGATATGGTTCCATTATTATACAAGCAAGGAGATGTTTTCTCAATGAAACCAGGAATAAATGAAGACTTCATTTGCACTCTAAAGATTAAGACTTATGATCCATTCTATATAAGACCATAATCAATACCTATGTCCACAAAGATATTAGTACAAAAATAAACTGAGAGAATGATTAACTGGAATATCATTGACCCTTTGACAGTTTTTATAACAACCCTTTAGTAGTAGTTAAAAAACAAGATGGACTATGAATAAAATAATTGAACCAAAGAGAGATAGTGCACCTATAATAGAAGAAATGTAAACGAAATTTGCAGGGGCAGAATACAGGGAGTATCAAAAATAATCATCAGATTTTGCACATCGATATTTCTGAAACTAATAAACATTTTTTGATGAACAGGAAATCCAAAAAGATTTTTTTCATAACTTTTCATAGGTGTTCAATATGCCCCCTTGTGATGCATTGCATATGTCAATGCGATATTCAAATGGTTCCCATACTGCAGTGAGCATGTCTTGAGTTACGGCTTCCACAGCTGCTCTTATGCTATGTCTCCGTTCATTCATAGTTGTTGGTAATGGAGACACATAAAAAGAAACTTTTATAAACCGCCACAAGAAATAATCACATACAGTCAGGTCCGGCGACCTTGGAGGTCACTAATGTAAGGCTGAATCATTTTGTAGAATGCGACTGATCCATCGTTCAGTAATCGTTCGATTTAAAAATTCCCACACTTCCAGACGCCAGTGCCCCATCCGTTGGCAAATGAAGTCGTTCGAATCAGTCTCCAACTGTGGGAAAAAAGAAGTGCTCGAGCATATCGAGGTACGTGCTTCGTGACAGTGTTCTCGGCAAAGAAAAATGGACCATATACCTTTTCTTGCGAAACTGCGCAAAACACATGTTATATATCTTAATGTGGTTGTTCTGTACTCCCATATTCTCTCATTATGACGGTTCACATTACTAGTTAAATAGAATGTTGCCTCGTCATTAAACACTAAGTGTGGAACAAAACTGTCATCCTCCATCTTGCCAAGAACGAAATTACAGAATTCCATACGTTGTTGTTTGTCACCTTCACAGAGAGCTTGCAGTAGCTGAATTATGTATGATTTCATGTGTAAGCGTCGACGCAACACATGCCAGACGGACATTAGGGGCATGTTGAGATGTGAAGCTGCACAACGAACGGATTTCTGTGGACTCTTTGTGAAGCTATGGCGGAAGCGTTCGACACTCGGGGACGGCCCGGCGATTTGGCTTTACACAAACAACCTGTTCTCGGAATTGTTCATGCCATCATCTAATGTTCTGTTCTGTAGGAGGATGCACAACATACCTAGTACGAAAGTCATGTTGCACGGTTATTACTGACCTGCACTGCGAAAACTCAGAACACAAAATGCTTTCAGTTGTCCCGACACCATTTTTATTACAACTGAAGTGGGCACACACTGCTGCTACGTAGCGGTAACCATGTAAAACTCGAGAGTTTGCTCATTCCAGCAGTACATTGTTCACTCACCTATCTCAAATAACATAACAGTTATGATTTCTTTTTTAAATCGGATGATTCTTCTGGAAAATTAGTCTACATAAGGATTCCAGAAAGCACACAGCTTTTCTATTCAAGAGGTGGTCATACCAGTTTTTAGTATTACCTTTTGGACTGAATGTTTCGATATCAGTTTTTATACAAGCATTAGACAGAGTTACAGGCAGTGAGTTAAGAGAAAAATTTTAATATATGTGGACGACATAGTAGGTGAGTATGGAGTATGGAGTGAACACCTTCAATCTTGTACGAATTTTTCTATAGATTAAGTTCACAGGACACTGGTTAACCTATTGAAATCACAATTTGGTAAAACAAAGCAAAATTTTTGAAAGACATTGTGAATACAACAGGAATCAGACATGATCCACAGAGACGAGATGCTTTTAAACTTTGCCCTGAACTACCAAATTAAAAGCAACTAGAATCTTGTCTAGGGACAGAAGGATTCTGTAGGAAATTTCTTCCAAAATCTGCGCTAAATGCACCACATTTATTGATACTATTAAAACTGGAATACACATTATATAGAGGAACCCAACAAACTATCGGGACATTTAACTCAATCACCACAACTAGTTCACTCAGATTTCAACTTACCATTGCACTTAACAACAGATGTCTCAGACTAGGATCTAGGATACATAATATTTCAGTAATGTCCTATACATAATACAGCAGAACAATTCCCTATAGCTTTCGCAAACAGGATGCTAACATAACTTGAGACGAATTGCAATACAAAAGAAAAGAAAACGTTATCCACAATGTGGAAATTCAAAAAATTTAAATCCCTTTGAGCAGGAAATGGAATGGTAATACATAGTGTTCATAGTGCATTAAAATTTTTATTAAAAACAGACTTATATATATGACTCATGAAATGGACTCCTTTTTTACAAGAATTTAGATTTGCAATTAGATATGTAAAAGTAAAAGATAACACAGCAAGTATCTGATGTACTGCCGAGGTTACCAGCAGGTTTTCAGGCAACCAGGATGTAATGGAAACAGAAAACTTTGCTATATACTTTTTAAAAGTTAATAAATACGAAAAATTTATTATAAAACTCTGTTACAATGTAGGAACCATACAAAGACAAGATATCAGCCTAAACATTCAGATTCAATGTTTAGAGCAAAACAACACAAGCAACAGTGAAAACTGGGAAATACACCAAATAATTTTATTTCTTAAGAACAACTTCATAGCGAAATATTTACTATGCATAACTAAAAACAGCATAATACTATTAACATGGTACATACATTTAGCATGAAACTTCCTGGTAGATTAAAACTGTGTGCCGGACCGAGACTCGAGACTTTTGCCTTCCGCGGGCAAGTGCTCTACCAACTGAGCTACCCAAGCACAACTCACGCCTCCTCCTCACAGCTTCACTTCTGCCAGTACCTCGTCTCTTACCTTCCAAACTTTTCTTTTAGGATATTCTCACTTAAGGACCAAAGAATTGTACCAGGCATATGGAAAAGTAGTATTACCAGTACTTCAGAAAGATGAATTGGCAAGTAGAGAAAGTATTATGATGTGATACATCCCCAAAAGTGAGGCTGGGTGTGGGGCAATGGGTTAACTACTATAATAATTATAGCTTCGCCGTTTTTACAAGAGACTGAAAACTATTTTTGCGGTCAGCCAGAAAGCGATGGAGAACATACTGACCATAGTGTCTAGTCTGTAAGTTCACATTCTTCATGTCCTCACTGAAAGAAATGTTTCTACACTCTATTTACTCTGCGGAACTATGATTATAAACAAAAGTTTTGAGTTCTATCTGATTCATTTATTCAGCAAAAGTTCATGCGCACGACCATAGCAATATTCCTGATAATAATAATAATAATAATAATAATAATAATAATAATGTCCCTATCATAATAGCATTATGAGCAGTTTAGAGGCGACCTCTGCGGTAAGTTCTAATTAAATGGTCTTTCGTCCTGACTTCTATTCATCAAAGTTAATTGCTCGCCACAAAAGTGGAAAATATCTCACCACATGCCACGCGAGTTTGTTAATATTACGGGACGCACACAAACAGTTACTCCCGCGAAATCTAAGCGATCCAGGACGGTGTACGGCCCTCGAAAGTTCACTTCCTATTTGTACCGAAAACACGCGTCTATAATAGCAGCAGACTGTCTGTGACGTCTTCCGAGGCCCCGCGTAAAAGCCGATCTTTTTCGGCGGCCACGGCCGGCGTTTGACTGCCGCGGACCGACTGATAGCTCGGAGCGAAGTGTGTCTGTCACTGCCTCCCATGTTCGCGGCTCGTGGTCTTGCGGTAGTGTTCTCGCTTCCCGCGCATGGGGTCCTGGGTTCTATTCCCGGTGGGGTCAGGGATTTTCTCTACCTCGAGATGACTGGGGTTGTGTGTCTTTCATCATCATTTCATCCTTATTCACGCGCAAGTCGCCGTAGTGGCGTTAAAGAACTTGGGGAGCGGAGGCCGAACCGCCCCGCGAGGGGTCTCCCGGCCACCAATGCCATACGCTCTTTATCACTGCCTCTCATGCCGTGTTTATAGATGGGCGCAGTGGATGGCCGAACAGAACATCTCTCTTCATTTGCTCAATGCCCAGGTAGCAGCATCTAAATGGCCACTTTCTCGGACACCTATTATTTTATAACGCTGTTGTGTGTCAACTTACAATCTACGTAATTTTTATGTGAATGGAGTTAAGTTGGCTTTAATCACAGAAAAAGTTTCAGCTCGGCTGCATTTAAACTTTGCCGACTAGAAGTTTTAGAACGGAACCAACATTAGGCCTCTGAACTGTGTCCTTAAGAGAGCTTGTATTGATTATTAGTCACTTTAAAGTCTTGAAACTTGTTACAGATTTATTATTTAATGTATGTAATCAAGTGCTGTAATCATAAATTACTATCATTAATACAAATGATACTTAATCTATTACAAATAAGGACGTATTTGCTCCATATCTAGTTTTTAGTAAATTACTTGAAAACTATAGCTTAATGGGGTCACATGGTTAATGTTTTTTTTTTTTTTTTTTTATCAGACTGAACCTTCGTACGAATTTTCATCTTCTCGAGTCTAACATTTAGCGCCTTCAATTTTTTGTAAAAAACGCCGATTATGACCAAAATATTGCTCCGCTCAAGTTGAGACTTGTAACACTTGATTGCGAAATACACATGCACATTCTGAACAATTTTTTACTTTCTAGCTTGTTGATTCACTTAAAACAATGTATTTAGTGAAATATATTCATCTGATTATCCTGATATTTAACAATTTCAACATTAATATACTAAAGCACATATGACAAAAATTCGGAAAAGCTACTTTAGTTTTTAATTTCATCCTTACATTGTGGCGCAATACTTTGTATCCTTCTCACAGGCGCATTGCGATGGTGTGGCGCTACTAGCAGTGAACTGCGGTAAGTCCCGACCCACTCGCTCGCCTCTGTATCTCTCAAATGATACAACCCTTGTTTCGCCATATGAGGAGGGCTGGGACACATCCTTGTTGTTTTAGAAGGCTGGTCACAGTTAGTAAAAATGTATCCCCTAAAAAGGAGCAAAGACAAACAGTGTGACAGTTAAGTAATGACATCATTATTTAAAAGATGTTGGTAAACTCAAGAACCTGCCATCAGACAACGGAACACAATTTACAGCCAAATAGTTTATGGTATTTCCGGCGTGGGAAAACGTGATCCATATCTTAATTTTCAGATATCATCCACAAAGTAATCAGGCAGTGAGAGTCATGTGTGAGTTAGGTAAGTTACGCAGAATTTATTGTGCAAACAAGCATTCGAAATGGACGAATCCCGTACGTTAATTTGAAAACGTATTGAATGAATTACCATACTTTTTTACCCATATTTCTCTAGTGGAGAATTGGTAGGAGGAGGAGTAGAAGCGGAGACAATCTTGAAGTGGATTAATCGGCTAGAAGATAATGTTGCCATTCAATCAGTGCCAGCAAATAACGTTAAGTAATCGCAAAACAAAGAGGCAGAAAAGCGGAAAAGGTGTTGGGAGAAAGATACCATGATACAGTTCAAGGAAGGGAACCTAATTTTAGTTAAGAACCGTACATGAATTACCAAGTGTGAAAAGGTAATTCGTAAGCTCTACTCATTTTTTTGTATGAGGGACCATTTATGATAAGGAGAACGTCACAGTCAAAAGTGGTAATATTATCTAACCCAGAGACTGGGAGCGAAAAGAGTATGTGTAGTACTCAGGGTTTATGACCATTCTTAACTGACTAATGTGAAACGAAACAGGAGAACAATATTCTTCAAAATTAAAGGTGTAAGAAGTCCTCTCAGAAACTTCTGACAATTTATTGGTTACTTGCCAGTGGGTCACATTTCGGCCTAATGTAAATAAAAGATTTGAAATAGTGCTTAACTATCATTATGTATGATTGATGTACGGCAGTACCGCATTCTTAATGACAGTGGAGAATTAAGCTATGTAACTGCTTACACTGTGTCATAGTGTTAGTAAGAAAATGTTATTTTTTTATTGTGTACCCTAGCGAAAAGGTGGCAATTGAAGTATTATTGTAAAATGAATGTTAATATTAAGATTCAGAAGTAATATTAATATGAAATATCAGATTGAGCAGTGAACCAATCCATTTTGTATTTACATTAGAATGGTTTCTATACAGACAGCTGCGACTGGTGGTTTGAGTGCGGAGGTTGTGTAGAAGTAGCCGCTCTGGGAGAAGGAAACCGTTTTTCTTGCTATTGAGGTCACTGTACTTATTCCAATTTCGTAAGGACTTTCAAAGGCATCGCTTACTGCGTGGCATACTCATAGTTAAGACTATTGGAGCTATTATTAATCTTGTTAGCAATGTGGCAAGATGGGGGCTAAACCATTTCTGAGTTTCTCCACTCTGAACGCCATGTTACATGGCTACAGTGTCCAGCCCAAATAATGCTTAGCAACCAACGAAGGTTAACATAAAAAGTTTTTTTAGGATTACATATGAAGAGGACAGTATTTGTGTATAACTTCATTAGGTTTTGTATATTATTGTGTTGAATTTTATATGGGAAATTTCGCTGTAAATATTTCACTGGCAAGTCAGACAATTAGTTTAACAAATAGAATACAGGTCTGCTGCGTCTCGTTGAACGAACAACTTGACATCTCTTCATTCCTTCCATTGGAGATGATCCCTTTAACCAACTGATGTTGCTAAGATAGATTTCATTACTTTTGCATATAATACATATACTTGAATTCGTCTAAGCAATCTAATATGAAATCATAGGTTGAAATGCTACGGACTGTTTATCTGAGCTACGTCTGTACTATCTCATGTTAGGCAAATGAGAATTTTCGTGATAACTGACGTTTTAAGGAGAAAAAAGACAAATTAATTATTAAAAGATTATTGGAAAAGAATTTAACCAATTGTGGCATTTAGTAATTCGCTATTTTCTGAGCGTAACTTTACATAAATCATAGCAATACATTTACAAAATAAAATCAATCCATTGCTTAATTGATATTGTGTAACTATGTATATATTCGTACATTCGACATCTGGATAATTTAATACAAGCAAAGAATGAGAATAAAAGTAAAAGATCTAATGATATAAAGAAAGCGTGTATGCTTGGCGATAGCCTGGTAGTTGTTGAGAATGATTTTGACGCTTGTTCATTTATCAGGGACAGCAGATGAGATGGTATGAAATTTACCATCGTTTTATCAGTAATAATTATGATAAAGGATAGTGGACTGACCGGAAACTCCCATACCACAGTCGTATGTAAAGGAACGAGAGTGACGAATTTCGCGTTGGTGGGAAGCGCTTGTTCTGTTTGTCTGTCCGAGGTATTCCTTATGGGCTTTTTGCAGTGCCAAGTGCCGAAGAGCTGTACCTGATGTTATCACAAGTGCAGTAAAGAGACTCTGCACCTTAAGCTGTTCCAAAGAATGTCAACGATCCAAATTGACCATAGACATGGGCACCAAAAGTGCCATGAGTAAATTCACTAATTCACACGCAAAAATTAAGAGCATAGCTCACGATTTGAGGGTTACTGAGAAGGCAATATTTCCCTTTACGTAAAAAAATAACATAAAACATCACTCAGACATATAATTATTATTAAAGCAAGCAACGGCTTGTAGTTGGCGACCCTTGGCTGGAGGTAGTGCGTTATCTTGCGAAACAGGGGCGTTTTTTTTGTTTTTTTTCCAAAGTGAGACTATGGTGCACTGAGAACATTTACGCACGCGTTTGGCGTCGTACGTCGTATCTCGGAGACTTGTAGTACTTTGTGTGTGTATTGTTCGTGTCTTTTTTTTTTTTTTTTTTGTAGATTCTCATTGTTGTGTCTTATAATATCCTCTGCGTCAGTTCTTGTCTGGTGTTGCGTCGTTGCTAACAGCGTTGTGCACGCTTTCGTGGAACAGATTTGATTATGAGGATATGTACGATATTTTAGAGAAGTTTTATTTCTTGGGTTTAGGCATAAATGTGTGCATTATTTGAAAGAGGATCAGAGTAGAGTTATGGCGCGCGATATATTAGAGCCGAAAACTTGTGGAAGTAGCAGTTGATTTGAATGCTTACTAGAAACAAAGCTCGTGTGTGTAGTGAGAAAGGCTAAGCACTAATGAAGTCCAAAATGGAACATGAGCCAGCCATTGATGCAGAACAAGATATAACGGCGGAAGTTCCTTTAAATCAGTTTGCAAACAGGGCACAAATGTCAGGTGCAGAATACTCCGACGATGAGGGTTCGGTTCACTCAGGAAATGAAAGTGAAAACTTTGTCGAGGTGGCACGTCATGTAGGTTTTGTAAATATGGCAAGAGGTACAGACAGAGAAAGTAACAGCCAGATTTCGCGGGCAGGTCGTCATAGAGCAGCTGAGTCGTGTGTGTCTAGTCCAGTGTACGCTCCCGACAGTACACAGTTTCAATAGATCATTCAGTTAATGCAAGAGGGAGAAAAGAGACGACAGGAGGAGCAAAAACAGAGGAAGGAAAGGGAAGAAAAGAGACGGCAGGGAGAAGATCAAAGACAGGAATCCTCATTAATGAAATTGGAGAAATGCAGAAGCGACAAGTTAAGGAGCAAAATAGACAGGACGAAGTCATGAAAGAAATTAACGATATACAAAGGAGGGTTGATTAGTTTGTCGAAGCCATAAATCAGATCAGAAACGAAATTATGGGTGTAAAAGCAGAGACTTAAGACATTAGGAAAACGTCAACTGAGACGCGAGAAGTGGCGGTAGAGTCCAAACATGCGGCAAGGACAGCCAGATTAGTAGCACGAGACGCGCACAAGAATCTCCAAATTGCGTGAGATCAGGCATCGCAGGCAAAGGTCGAAGTGAGCGCAACCAAGAAGTCTATTTCTGCTCTTAAAAAAGAGGACAGATAGTACTTGAAAAGACTTAGGAAGAAATGTTAGAGCAAACACGTCTCACAACCCAGCAGAATGAGCTGGCATATGAGATGAGACAAATATGCGAACGAGTCGCTCGTGTAGAAATTCAGCCAGAAGCAACAGCGCTTCGCCGTTACGGGTTACGACGCTCGGTCGAGTGCCCGCTGTCAGTGGCGCTTAGTGCACGAAGTACCGAGCCGCATCAACTGCGCGCCACTCAGATGTATGGAAACATTATTACATGACTCTGATGACGCATGACGAGGGTACAACAGCGTTTAGCGATCCGTCGGCCATGGAATCTTGGCCGCGCGTGGACCAGAATTTAGAGAAAGTCCAGGGGCGCAAATTGATGAATATTTCGAATTAAAACATATTCTCTAAGTTCAAAATTTTCAGATTTACAAAGAGAACCACAATTCATAACACCCAAAGTCATGGATTGCTCAGTATAATAGGGTACTACCCGGGTCATGGCCACCAGTATACAAATTGGAGCCGCGTTGAGTGGCTCCCCCGATCTGAGGCGCCATGTCACGGATTGCGTGGCCCCTCCCGCCGGAGGTTCGAATCCTTTCTTGGGCATGGGTGTGTGTTGTTCTTATGACCTCAGCAGTTTGATCCCTTAGGAATTCTCTCTCTCCCTCTCTCTCTCTCTCTCTCTCTCTCTCTCTCTCTCTCTCTCTCTCAGACACACACACACACACACACACACACACACACACACACACACACACGCACACACACACACACACACACACACACACACACACACACACATACATACATACATACACACATACAAATTGGAATTTATCTGTGGATAGCTGGATGGCTCAATAGACGAACGCATGAGTAGCGTTGCAGCAAACTGCCGCTGTTACGGCGAATTCAGAGAGGCTTTCCTAAATACCTACTGGTCACAGGATACCGAAACAAGGATTAAACAGGAGACTATATTAGGGATAGATTACGAAGCATCGAGGTGCCGCAGTCCAGTAAAGTTTTTCTAGACGCTTCTCAATAAGGACCGTTACTTGGACAAACCGTATAGCTATAAGGAGATAATGCGATACTGTTATATGACATTGCCATTTTGATTCCAGGACCTGCTCATTGGCAAATGCGACGACATAATAGAGTCATTCAGAAGCGCTCTACGAGAGTTAGACTTGTTAAGAAAGCAAAAAACGCGAGGGACTGAATGACACATAATGAACGAATTTAGCAAGGTGCATCAGTTGGAAACAATGACGGGCAAAACACAAACAGAAACAGAGCAAGAAGGAACCAATACGAAGGCCAAAGACTTAATAATGAGCCTCAGTGGGATGACAGAAGTAGACGGGGAACATATGGCAGTAACTGTCACGAAAACAGATATAGCAACAGGTAGAAAATGTAAAATTCTAAGTGTCATCACTCTTTCTCTATGCTGTTCATTTTTGGAACACAATCTATGAACAGCTTAGAGACAGAAGAGATGACACTTTCTGCAGGACCTGACCATCATTTTGCAGGACAATGCTCAAGCACGTACAGTGCAAGCTGTTACGGATTTGTTTGACTGATGGGGCTGCTAAGTGCTATACTACCTACTGCACTCCCCTGACCTAAGCCCTCGTGAGTTCAACTCGATTTCTAAACTGAAGGAAACACTTCATGGCATTCGCTTCAGAACTGCTACAAATTCATCGGGCAATGGACTGCTCCGCTCAAACTATCAACACAGCTGGCACTGCTAAGAGTGTCCTACGACTGCCACATCACTGGCATTGGGTTATATACAATGCTGCTGACTACTTTGAAGGTCAGTAAAACTCTGAAACACGTATCTATTTTTTTATGAGCTGTAAATAAATAGTTGCCACTATTAAAGTTCCAACCCTCGTATATATATAAACAAATACTGTCTCCATGCTGGCATCGAGCATATGAACTGACCCCCATTAAATATACAGGTATTGATTCATTGAGTGAGTGAAGTAGCCTGCACAGCCCAGTGTGAAGTGTCATCGCCTTTACTGTAGGAGGACCATATCCATAGACTGTCAGTCGCAAGAGAGGGTCCCTGTGACGTTGTTTGATACATTGTCTTTCTTTGCTGTATCATATCCAAGCAGCGTATGACACAGCTTTGTACACTGCCATACATATTGTTTTCTCCACCACGACTTCAGGGTCTGTATCGTATTCTAAACTGACATTAACAAGTTTAGATACATTGGCCCTGAGTGAAAGCTGAACATCACATGGTGTAAAGTATGCTGCTGCTCCAACAACACACACACAGGATGATTTTATGTAAAAGTCAGTCGCAACATATGGAAACTGGAAGAGTCCAGCGGCGTTTTGGAGCATTTCCAAAGAGCTATCCGAAGATGGCTGACAGCCTCTAAATTTCAACTCATATTTCACAGTGACAGGATACCAGATAGCTCAGTGTTCTGTTTCGATTGATTCCTCATACAGCAGTCATGTATGCAAGCACTGTTTCAGTGCTAGTCATCCCCAGAAGGTATTGTCCCTCCACCAAGACTCTTTCTCCATCTCAAATAAGCGATGTCATTCAGTCATTATGTGATAATCAACAGCATACCACTGGATGGATAGGATGGAAAAGACTTCATCAATTTACTGTAATAAGCATCATAGTTCACAGTGCGATATATTTTAGCAATTTTAAAAGTTTTTTCCATAATTTCAACACCGACCACTGATGCGTCAGCATGCTTCCCAGTTACTGTGTCATCGCTAACCGCCCCTCCACTACTTAGCGAGTACCATACAGTAGATTGTGAATGTAGATAGATGGCTGTGCAATACATCCATCCATTGTTAATTGTTGAACATATACACAAAAGTATACCAAACTTCCCGGCAGATTAAAACTGTGTGCCGGACCGAGACTCGAACTCGGGACCTTTGCCTTTCGCGGGCAAGTGCTCTACCAACTGAGCTACCCAAGCACGACTCACGCCTCCCCCCCCCCCCCCCTCACAGCTTTACTTCTGCCAGTCTGTCCGGCACACAGTTTTAATCTGCCAGGAAGTTTCATATCAGCGCACACTCCGCTGCAGAGTGAAAATCTCATTCTGAAAAGTATACCAGACAGCAATCCACATGTTTCTAGCACTTCGATCAGAGTGTGTAATTTACGATTACGATTGCCCATCTTTCCCTATACGGAAGGGAGTCACATACCATTCTCGCATTCTTAGGATAAAGTTAGAGATTGAAAGATCTCCTCCCATGGTCTTTCACCAGCACTCAAAATGGTTCAAATCGCTCTAAGCACTATGGGGCTTAACATCTGAAGTCATCAGTCCCCTAGACTTAGAACTACTTAAACCTAACTAACCTAAGGACATCACACACATCTATGCCCGAGGCAGGATTCGAACCTGCGACCACAGCAGCAGCGCGGTTCCGGACTGAAGCGCTTAGAACCACTCGGCCACAGCGTTCGGCTGACCAGTGCTCCCTGCAATATCGTCACCGATTAAATTTGCAGCTGACCAGAAGTATACCACTACATTTCACATCTTGTAACTGGACAGAGTGAGCTGTGTACATAACTGCTGTACCGCACCAATCTTGCTCACAGCAACCACGCAAGTGCACAAGATTTCTCCAGATGCACGCATGTCGAGGAGGTAAGCACCCCCTATCGGGATACAGTAGATATGAAAGTGTTGTTATGATATAACAGACGGTTAAGTAGAAGAAACGTGCGTTTTATCTGTATGATGGAGCTCCACATGCACGGAGTTTGAAGCCTTTTACGTATATCAACTGCACTATCAATTCTAAAGCACTGTTCTTGTGTCTGGGGTCAGTACCAGGCTGGCTTTGGTAAGGGAGAACTTGAACACATACACTCCTAAGGCTACACAGTTCTGCACTTAAAACATGGTATAATGTTAGAGCGGTGGGGTTTCCAGTCTGTTACTCATGTGGAATGCAACGTTGTTAATATTCCAATGTAAGAAATATATTTTCAGCGCATCACATACCTTCTCCTAGCAGGTTTCTCTATGATAAACTACGGTGACAAATTAAAATGAAAGAACTACTACCTTGCACACCAAAGAAAACATCGATTCTTTGCGATACAAACGCAATATACACTCCTGGAAATGGAAAAAAGAACACATTGACACCGGTGTGTCAGACCCACCATACTTGCTCCGGACACTGCGAGAGGGCTGTACAAGCAATGATCACACGCACGGCACAGCGGACACACCAGGAACCGCGGTGTTGGCCGTCGAATGGCGCTAGCTACGCAGCATTTGTGCACCGCCGCCGTCAGTGTCAGCCAGTTTGCCGTGCCATACGGAGCTCCATCGCAGTCTTTAACACTGGTTGCATGCCGCGACAGCGTGGACGTGAACCGTATGTGCAGTTGACGGACTTTGAGCGAGGGCGTATAGTGGGCATGCGGGAGGCCGGGTGGACGTACCGCCGAATTGCTCAACACGTGGGGCGTAAGGTCTCCACAGTACATCGATGTTGTCGCCAGTGGTCGGCGGAAGGTGCACGTGCCCGTCGACCTGGGGCCGGACCGCAGCGACGCACGGATGCACGCCAAGAACGTAGGATCCTACGCAGTGCCGTAGGGGACCGCACCGCCACTTCCCAGCAAATTAGGGACACTGTTGCTCCTGGGGTATCGGCGAGGACCATTCGCAACCGTCTCCATGAAGCTGGGCTACGGTCCCGCACACCGTTAGGCCGTCTTCCGCTCACGCCCCAACATCGTGCAGCCCGCCTCCAGTGGTGTCGCGACAGGCGTCAATGGAGGGACGAATGGAGACGTGTCGTCTTCAGCGTTGAGAGTCGCTTCTGCCTTGGTGCCAATGATGGTCGTATGCCTGTTTGGCGCCGTGCAGGTGAGCACCACAATCAGGACTGCATACGACCGAGGCACACAGGGCCAACACCCGGCATCATGGTGTGGGGAGCGATCTCCTACACTGGACGTACACCACTGGTGATCGTCGAGGGGACACTGAATAGTGCACGGTACATCCAAACCGTCATCGAACCCATCGTTCTATCATTCCTAGACCGGTAAGGGAACTTGCTGTTCCAACAGGACAATGCACGTCCGCATGTATCCCGTGCCACCCAACGTGCTCTAGAAGGTGTAAGTCAACTACCCTGGCCAGCAAGATCTCCGGATCTGTCCCCCATTGAGCATGTTTGGGACTGGATGAAGCGTCGTCTCACGCGGTCTGCACGTCCAGCACGAACGCTGGTCCAACTGAGGCGCCAGGTGGAAATGGCATGGCAAGCCGTTCCACAGGACTACATCCAGCATCTCTACGATCGTCTCCATGTGAGAATAGCAGCCTGCATTGCTGCGAAAGGTGGATATACACTGTACTAGTGCCGACATTGTGCATGCTCTGTTGCCTGTGTCTATGTGCCTGTGGTTCTGTCAGTGTGATCATGTGATGTATCTGACCCCAGGAATGTGTCAATAAAGTTTCCCCTTCCTGGGACAATGAATTCACGGTGTTCTTATTTCAATTTCCAGGAGTGTAGGTTCACAGCGCTGAATAGCGCCCACTGTTCTGATCCGATCACGGTTCAGAAATTATAAATTATACTATGCTCGCATCAGGCCTATAAAAAAAAGATCGTTAGTAACAGAGAATGCCTCTTACAATGAAACAGATAAACGCATGGCAGCAGTCATGCTACCACTAACTCCGTAGACAGGACATCTGTCAATCAGATGTATACATGGAGATTGCAGTACCTCACAGTCACCTATCGCTAACTTAGAATCACTGTAGTTATGAAACTGAGGACTCGATTTTACGCCCGAGATGCGACAGGGAAATGGATTACGTTGCATAAATCTTCGTTCGTCTAGAGGAGGGTGTCGAAACAGGATGGAAATGTTTCATCATCATCACACATGAGATGGAAGTTCTCTGATGACTGAGAGGTTTGCTGTTAACGATCACAGGTAAATATTGCTCTAAGTCAAACACAGAACACGCAGTTGTATACAAGTAGAACACAGGTTCTGCCACACAATAGATTCACCCCGACAGAACAGTGGGACAAAAATGGTTAAAAGACTTGCAGCAACATCTCCCCCTGTCTAGAATGCATCATCAGTCTACCATTAAATCATACCTCGTTACAAGTCCATCTCAACCGATCACTCCACCCACTTTCTGTCATCCTTTAACTCAGAGGCAAGTCAATTTAGAGGCAGGTTCTCTTTCTTAGAGGAAAGCATCAAAGGCAGCAGTCAGCTCGCATGTGTAACTATTACCTCAATAGACATACAGTAGAATGTTGCCATACAGCAAGCGCTTGTTGGCTGACACATGCACAAAGGTGCAGATAGGATGGAGCAGAGACTGAGGAACAGTTACAAGGTGCTTAGAGGCTGCCTAAAAACCACATTGGAGCCTGACTGTATCAGATAGATTCGAAAAAGATGACTGGTTGCGAGATATGAAGTGCCATGAATAGACATCTCCATAGGATCCAAGCCAGATATGTGGCTGAATGGAAAGAATTGATTTCAAATTTCTGACAGTATTTTAACCAGAAAGCCTGGCCCTATAGATCTGAAAAGCCAGTGTATTTGTCATAGGGTTTTCTACATTTATTATGACCACAATCTAGCGTTGCAATCTAGCGTTATGTGATTCGTCGCATAGAACACCATCTACTGTATGCGATCATTCTCAGTCAACTATCTATCACCCTCCCTCGCCTCTTACCCAGTGGGCACATCGCAGAACCTGTGCATCGAGATATGATGCGTTACACATAATGGAGAAATATCTAGCGCAGGTACGAGGGAGCTGCCAATGCCAGCTTCAAACCATTTTCTTTAGCCTAATCACTTTCTAAATTCTGTGATTTTATTACGAGTTCACACCGCTGGCGATGTGCACCCTGCACAATATCACAGTACTTGTGTTGAAACCATTCGAAAGCAATACCATACCTCGATTTATAAAGCCTGTATAGTTTTTAACATGGATATCGTTACCGATACCTTCGTGCGCCGTTAGAACCAAGACTGCTTGTGACAGTAAAATAGCCGTTGCAGTCGTGTTTTCTTAATAGCTGGTCGCTTGTAAGACGATTACGTCCCTGTGCCTAAGACACACTGGTACCACTCGCAAGAAAAACAAATGACGCATGTCCATCCATCGTTGATTTTCACTCAATATTGTTTGGTATCACCAGCATTCAGTTATTGTTGAAGTATTATACTTAGTAGGGGATATTTAAGAGATTCGCTGTGATCAGCAGGCTTATAAAGTATGTGCACTGTGGTCAGTGTTCTGATATGTGCAAAGAAAATGACTATGTCCTGCCATAAGGAAGGTATGGATTTGACGTGGAAATTCGCTATAGTCGTACAGGGGATGAAATGTTTTTTATGTGGAAAATTATGTTCAGTCATAATAAGGATATAGATATTTATATTTCCAGAGCCACAGTCGTCCTGTCCGCAGCTCGTGGTCGTGCGGTAGCGTTCTCGCTTCCAACGCCCGGGTTCCCGGGTTCGATTCCCGGCGGGGTCAGGGATTTTCTCTGCCTCGTGATGACTGGGTGTTGTGTGATGTCCTTGGGTTAGTTAGGTTTAAGTGGTTCTAAGTTCTAGGGGACTGATGACCATAGATGTTAAGTCCCATAGCGCTCAGAGCCATTTTTTTGAACCACAGTCGTCCAGAGGGGGTATGTCCGATACTTCGCTCATTGTCCAAGGTCGTCAGATTGAGACAGCGATGATAATATTCAATTGCAAGTACAGTGATAAAATATATGTGACTGGTCTCCTAGGACGATTCTGACTGGGATGTGGGAGCGCACGTTTCTCATTTCCGGCTTACAGTGGGAGCCATCCGAACTGGACGGGCTGGACTATAAGAATGCAGCAGACCTAACCCTGTCGCCCTCTAGCTGGGTGAATAACGAACTAATACTGAGTACGTGTTGGGCAGCCTTTGTGATTGACTGTGGTCTCTGTGGAAATTTGAGAAGATACAATATTGGTATGTTTTCGCGCTGGACAGCTATTCCCTCCCATGTAAATTGTCCGATTGGCTGCGTCTACTTCTAGAACGAAGTCCTCGGGTTAAAAGGGATGTAAGAAAGGAATGTAGTCTTTCGCCACTACTGTTCAATCTGTACAACGAAGAAGCAATTATGGAAATAAAAGAAGGGTTCCGTAGAGGAATTAAAATTCAAGGTGAAAGGATATCAATGAGACGATTCGCTGATGACATCGCTATCCTCAGTGAATGTGACGAGCAATTACAGGATCTCTTGAAAGGAATGAATGGCCTCATAAGTACAGAATATGGACAGAGAGGAAATCGAAGAAAGATGAAAGTAATGAGAATTAGCAGAAATGAGAACAGTGAGAAACTTAACATCAGGATTGATGGTCACGAAATGTAGATGAAGTTAAGGATTTCTACTAACTAACAAGCAAAATAACCAATGATGGACAGAGCAAGGATGACATCAAAAGCAGATTGGCGCTGACAAAAAGGGCATTCCTGGCCAAGACAAGACTACTATTATCAAACATAGGGCTTAATTTGAGGAAGAAATTTCTGAGAATGTACATTTGGAACACAGCATTGTATGTTAGTGAAACATTGAGTGTGGGAAAACTGGAACAGAAGAGAATCGAAGAACTAGAGATGTGGTTCTACTGTGAATGCTGGAAATTAGGTGGACTGATAAGGTAAGGAATGAGGAGGTTCTGCACCAAACTGGAGAGGAAAGGAATATGTGGGAAATACAAGAAGAGGGCACAGGATGATAGGACATCTGTTAAGGCATGATGGAATGACTTCCACGGTACTGGCGGCAATATTGGGGTAAGGGGGGTAAAACGCCAAAGTACCGTTATCCAAGACGGCGGCGATGACAGCATCAACTGACGTCAGTTGACGAGTTCACCCAAGATGGCGACTGTGACATTAGTTGATGACATCATCTAAGATGGCGTCCGTGTGTCAGTTGATGATGACATCCAAGATGGCGGCCGTTAGAATGGTGTTCTACACCAAAGTACCGTTATCCAATATGGCGGCGATGACGTCGTCCAAGATGGCGGTGATGACGTCATCCAAGATGGCGGACTTTGGCGGGAAGTTTGAATTTTGGCTGGAAGGTAGGTCAATTGGGCTATTTCCACTAACATAACCTCCTCCCCTCCCCCAGAAAAATGGCGAGAAGTTCAAATTCCAACAAGATAATGCATCACACCACGGTTATCTCTACTAACCTAAGAAAATGGCGGGAAGATAGGTCACTTGGGCTACCTCCACTAACCTAACTCATCCGACCGCCAACTCGTGCTATGAACTGGCGCCAAGTTTGAATTTATGCTGTGAAATATATCAGTTGGGGTATCTCTACTAAACTAAGAAAATAGTGGGTAAGAAAGGGCATTTAGACTACCTCCACTAACTTAAGTCACCCGGCCGCCACCTCTTCCTAGGGATTGGTGGGAAAATGACGCAGCCTGCACTGGACTGCTGGAGAGATGCAGGAGTGTACTTTATTTATTTTGGAACAATTTATTTAGGGGTGGATTTTGAAAGATAGTATATTTATCACAGTGATACAGAACACACGCTCTGACATCCCACACAGCCTACAGACCTGCAAACACCCATAATTAATGCAATACGTTTATATCCAGAGAGCCAAACAACTCGTAAACCATCAAAATTATGTTGTTGTTGTGGTCTTCAGTCCAGAGCCTGGTTTGATGCAGCTCTCCATGCTACTCTATCCTGTGCACGCTTCTTCATCTCCCAGTACCTACTGCAACCAACATCCTTCTGAACCTGTTTAGTGTACTCATCCCTTGGTCTCCCTCTACGATTTTTACCCTCCACGCTGCCCTCCAATACTAAATTGGTGATCCCTTGATGCCTCAGAATGTGCCCTACCAACCGATCCCTTCTTCTAGTCAGTTTCTGCCACGAATTTCTCTTCTCAACAATTGTATTCAATACCTCCTCATTAGTTATGTGATCTAACCATCTAATCTTCAGCACTCTTCTGTAGCACCACATTTCGAAAGCTTCTATTCTCTTCTTGTCTAAACTATTTATCGTCCACGTTTCACTTCCATACATGGCTACACTCCATACAAATACTTTCAGAAACGACTTCCTGACATTTAAATCTAATCTCGATGTTAACAAATTTCTCTTCTTCAGAAACGCTTTCCTTGCTATTGCCAGTCTACATTTTATATCCTCTCTACTTCGACCATCATCGGTTATTTTGCTCCCCAAATACCAAAACTCCTTTACTACTTTAGGTGTCTCATTTCCTAATCTAATTCCCTCAGCATCACCTGATTTAATTCGACTACACTCCATTGTCCTTGTTTTGCTTTTGTTGATGTTCATCTTGTATCCTCCTTCCAAGACACTGTCCATTCCCTTCAGCTGCTCTTCCAGGTCTTTTGCTGTCTCTGACAGAATTCCAATGTCATCGGCGAACCTCAAAGTTTTTATTTCTTCTCCGTGGATTTTAATACCTACCCCATATTTTTCTTTAGTTTCCTTTACTGCTGCTCAATATACAGATTGAATAACATCGGGGATAGGCTATAAGCCTGTCTCACTCCCTTCCCAACCACTGCTTCCCTTTGATGCCCCTCGACTCAAAAGTGGCATCTGGTTTCTGTACAAATTGTAAATAGCCTTTTGCTTCCTGTATTTTACCCCTGCTACCTTCAGAATTTGAAAGAGAGTATTCCACTCAACATTGTCAAAAGCTTTCTCTAAGTCTACAAATGCTAGAAACGTAGGTTTGCCTTTCCTTAATCTAGCTTCTAAAATAAGTCGTAGGGTCAGTATTGCCTCACGTGTTCCAACATTTCTACGGACTCCAAACTGATCTTCCCCGAGGTCGGCTTCTACCAGTTTTTCCATTCGTCTGTAAAGAATTCGCGTTAGTATTTTGCAGCCGTGACTTATTAAACTGATAGTTCGGTAATTTTCAAAAATGGCTCTGAGCACTATGGGACTTAACATCTGTGCTCATCAGTCCCCTAGAACCTAGAACTACTTAAACCTAACAAACCAAAGGACATCACACACATCCATGCCCGAGGCAGGATTCTAACCTGCGACCGTAGCTCGGTAATTTTCACATCTGTCAACACCTGCTTTCTTTGGGATTGGAATAATTATATTCTTCTTGAGGTCTGAGGGTATTTCGCCTGTCTAATACATCTTGCTCACCGGATGGTAGAGTATTGTCAGGAAATGACTCTCCCAAGTTCGTCAGTACTTCTAATGGAATGTTGTCTACTCCCGGGGCCTTGTTTCGACTCAGATCTTTCAGTGCTCTGTCAAACTCCTCACGCAGTATCGAATCTCCCATTTCATCTTCATCTACATCCTCTTCCATTTCCATGATATTGTCCTCAAGTTCATCACCCTTGTATAGACCCTACTCCTCCCACCTTTCTGCTTTCCTTTATTTGCTTAGAACTGGGTTTCCATCTGAGGTCTTGATATTCATACAAGTGGCTCTCTTTTCTCCAAGGGTCTCTTTAATTTTCCTGTAGGCAGTATTTATCTTGCCCTATTGAGATAAGCCTCTACATCATTTGTCCTCTAGCCATCCCTGCTTAGCCATCTTGCACTTCCTGTCGATCTCATTTTTGAGACGTTTGTATTCCTTTTTGCCTGCTTCATTTACTGCATTTTTATATTTTCTCCTTTCATCAATTAAATTCAATATTTCTTCTGTTACCCAAGAATTTCTACTAGCCTTCGTCTCTTTACCTACTTGATCCTGTGCTGCTTTCACTACTTCATCCCTCAAAGCTACCCATTCTTCTTCTACTGTATTTCTTTCCCCCATTCCTGTTAATTGGTCCCTTATGCTCTCCCTGAAACTCTGTACAAGCTCTGGTTTAGTCAGTTTATCCAGGTCCCATCTCCTTAAATTCCCACCATTTTGCAGTTTCTTCAGGTTTAATCTACAGTTCACAACCAATAGATTGTGATCAGAGTCCACATCTGCCCCTGGAAAAGTCTTACTATTTAAAACCTGGTTCCTAAATCTCTGTCTTACCATTATATAATCTATCTTAAATCTGTCAGTAACTCCAGGCTTCTTCCACGTATACAACCTTCTTTATGATTCTCGAACCAAGTGTTAGCTATGATTAAGTTGTGCTCTGTGCCAAATCTACCAGGCGGCTTCCTCTTTCATTTCTTAGTCCCAATCCATATTCACCTACTACGTTTCCTTCTCTCCCTTTTCCTACTACCGAATTCCAATCACCCATGACTATTAAATTTTCGTCTCCCTTCAGTATCTGAATAATTTCTTTTATTTCATCATACGTTTCTTCGATTTCTTCGTCATCTGCAGAGCTAGTTGGCATATAAACTTGTACTACTGTAGTAGGCATGAGCTTCGTGTCTATCTTGGCAACAACAATGCATTCACTATGCGGTTTGTATTAGCTTACCCGCACTCCTATTTTTTTATTCATTTTTTTGTATTTATAACCCTGTATTTGCCTGACCAAAAGTCTTGTTCCTCTTGCCACCGAACTTCACTAATTCCCACTATATTTAACTTTAACCTACCATTTTCCTTTTTAAATTTTCTAACCTACCTGCCCGATTAAGGGATCTGACATTCCACGCTCCGATTCGTAGAACGCCAGTTTTATTTCTCCTGATAACGACATCCTCTTGAGTAGTCCCCGCCCGGAGATCCGAATGGGGGACTATTTTACCTCTGGAATATTTTACCCAAGAGGACGCCATCATCATTTAACCATACCGTAAAGCTGCATGCCCTCGGGAAAAATTACGGCTGTAGTTTCCCCCTGCTTTCAACCGTTCGCAGTACCAGCACAGCAAGTCCGTTTTGGCTGATGTTGCAAGGCCAGATCAGTCAATCATCCAGACTGTTGCCCCTGCAACTACTGAAAAGGCTGCTGCCCATGTTCAGGAACCACACTTTTTTCTGGCCTCTCAACAGATACCCCTCCGTTGTAGTTGCACCTACGGTACGGCTATCTGTATCACTGAAGCACGCAAGCCTCCCCACCAACGGTAAGGTCCATGGTTCATGGGGCAAGCCATAATACAAGTAAAGGAAAAAAATCAGAAAATTGTTATTTGTCATTGTATTGCATGGAAAGAGATTTTTGTCATTTGTTATCCGACGTCAAACTTGAAATTAAAACTTGCTCAATTTTTTCTGTCGTGTAGCTGATACATTTAAACCAACTGTCTACAAAACATTTTTAATCAAATTTCTACAAGTTTTAGTTACGCAGCAAGAGAAGTTCAAAGATTTAGGGCTGGAACAACTTGCTGTATATAACTGACTGTGCTGAGGTTGATGTTATAGTGGCGGAATATTCATGTAAGCGGTTTGCTCAAACGAGTGCCCATTTTGCTGACTGCACAACTCAATGTGTTTTCTAAACGAACTACGGACGAGTGTTATTGCTGATGTCTCATAAAGAGATACGTCTCTTATGTTTACCTTTATAAATGAACTATCGAACGCGGCAGTGTTTCGGAATTGCTAAATATATATGAGAATTGTATATACGTCCTAATTTCCCCTCTCCTCTCTCTCTGCTTATCTCCTCCTCTTCCCCCAACTCTTTGTCTATCTCGTCCTCCTACACCCTTTCAATGTCCATCTCCTCCTCCTCCCTAACTCTCTCCATCTTCTGCTCATCCCTCTCTCAGTCCATCTCCACCTTCCCCTTCTCCCTTTACATTTTCTCCCCTTCGCCCTCTGTGCCCATCTCTTCTTCTCTTCTCTCTATCTCTGTACTTGAGCCTTGTTTATTGTTGTTGCAAACGAAATTGTGTTTGGGAAATGGTGTTACTTAAAATGAAAGGGTAAATCGGTTTGGGTCATTAATGTAGGGGTGGAGGAGAGATCTCTCCAGCTGCTGGATCTGTGAGGGCAGTAGCTTCTCTGACAGTATTTATCACAGTTTTAATCTATGAACAGGCACGATTGCGAAGTTTAGAAAGATTCAGATTACATAGTAGTATTCTAATCGTAAGTCGATAAACCATAAATACAACATTCCTCTTTCTTCTTAAAACTGACTGCGTCTAAGAAAGCAAAACAGCTCTCTGTTGCGTACGCAATTTTCGTTCAAAAGTTTGTATAATGAGGAAGAATACAGTTAGTCTAATGAATTAAACGCCCTGATATCTAAGTTAAAATTGAGTCCGAGGAAGAAAACGGGTCCTCACGTTTTCACAGCTCAGCATTTTCTTTCTCGTAGTCAGTTTTAACAGAAAATCTGTACACTGTTTTTTAAAAAAGTCTAGCCTACGTCCCTCTGAATGTTAGTAGAGTATCGAGTAGCAAGTAAAAAGGTCAAGAAATTTTCAAGATTTCTGCTAACAACGATTCCTCTGTATACATTAAATATATTTATATACGACATATATCTGGAAATATACAGCCATTGTCAGCCCGAGTGCTCATTAGGTCATCGTGTAAAAATTTGAAATAAAATGGCCAACAACTTTTCGAGATTTTTGGTAACAGTGTTTTCCATTTATGTATTGCATATATATTTATTTACCATATATAATTTAAAAAGTATGTAGCTTGTGCCATCCGAAACTTTGTTAGAGTATCATGTAAAAATGGGAAATAAATCGGTGAAGAACTTTTCTAGATCTTTACTAACGAAGTTTCCTCTTTATGTATTAAGTAACTACAGGGTGACAATTATTGAACTACATGAAAAAAACGTAAATTACTTGCAAATCACGGCGTACACACACTTTATTTAACATGTAAACATCACTACAGATATTCGGATTTAGGTTATGACATGTTCGATATGCCTGCCATCATTGGCGATGATGTGGCGCAGACGAATAGCGAAATTCTGCATGACCTGCTGATGTGTTGGAGCATCGATGCTGTCGATGACCTCTTGAATGGCTGTTTTCACTTCAGCAATGATTTTAGGATAACTGCTGTACACGTTGTCTTTAACATAGCCCAACAAAAAGGAGTCGCATGTGTTCAGATACGGAGAATACGGCGGCCAATCGAGGCCCATGCCAGTGGCCTCTGGATAACCCTGATCGAGAATGTCCCTAAAGTGTTCCTCCAGGACATCACTCTCCAGCTTCGATGGGGTCGAGCGCCGTCTCGCATGAATCACATCTGCCGAAATCAGGGTCACTTCGGATAATGGGGTTGAAACCATCTTCCAAAAGCTTCACCTACCGTTGGGTAGTAACCGTGCCATCAAGAACTATCGCACCGATTATTCTGTGACTGGACACTGAGCACCACAGTCACCTGTTGAGAGTGAAGAGACGTCTCGATCTTGAAATTCGGATTCGCAGCCCCCCAATTGCGCCAGTTTTGCTTTTTGACGAACTCATCCAAATGAAAGTGGGCTTCGTTACTAAACCAAACCACATACTTCTCATCACCTCCCGTGGCCAACCTTGCAGTTGGAAGTCTTAACGCAAACAGCTCAGAAGTTATGACGATTTTATTTCATATTGTTCAATAACTGTCACTGTATTTTTGTCCGTATGTATTAAAAAGTATGTAGCATATGTCCGTTCGAAATTTTATTAAAGTATCGTGTAAAAATCTGAAGTAAACTGGTCACGAACTTTTCGAGACTTTTGATAACAACGTTAAACTGCAACTTGTCTTTACACAGTAGTACAGATATTTATTTCAGTATTATGTTGTAAGTCATGGGAAAAAATATCTGAACCCCTTACGGCTCGTCGGCCGTTGTGGCCGTGAGGTTCTAGGCGCGTCAGTCTGGAACCGCGTGACCGCTACGGGCGCAGGTTCGAATCCTGCCTCTGGCATGGATGTGTGTGATGTCCTTAGGTTAGTTACGTTTAAGTAGTTCTAAGTTGTAGGGGACTGATGACCTCAGATGTTAAGTCCCATAGTGCTCAGAGCCATTTGAACCATTGGAACCTTACGGCCCCACTCCCCTATCCCTACACTGATCCACACCCACACCGTATCTGCTGCAAATATCACCGTGAGTACAATCTTGGGCCTTCTCTTCTTGTTGCGAAACCTCTGATGACGGAACACAGCGTCATCGAGATATAGTGCTCTCGGCTAAAGAGTTGTCAAAAGTCGAGCCGTAGCCGGGATATCGATCTGCAGCCCGCAGGCCGAGATGCGATACGAAGACAGGCGACAAGTGGCTGTTGCAGCTGAGCCGGACGACGCGGCAGCGCGAGGCCATTGTGTCCGGCGAGTGGGCGGAGCGGCCGCTAATAGGGCTAGTGGCCGGTGGGTGGCGGCAGGTGTCTGCGGGCTATTGTGTTGCGGCCAAGCCCATTGTGGCGGCTGTCACTCCGAGGTAGCACTTCCGGCTGCTGTTTGTGGCCCCGGAGTCAGCGCTAACAGCCGTGCTGAATATGCGACAAAATCTCCGCGGCGGGCGGGGTGGCAGCCGAGCTAATGTCAGCTTCGGAATTGCTCTCGCAGGTCAGTGGTACAGTCGTTAGAAAACAGAGCCAGGCTTCTGCTCAGTGATACGAGGCATGTTCAGTGAGCAAATGCACTAGATATTTATATTTTGTAGAGAAAGTTTATTATGAAAAAATTACAAGATATTGTCGATGTACTTCTAGACTATTTTTCTACATAATCGCCATCCTATTCAGTGCATTTGGTGAGCTGTGGCACGAGCTTCTTTATGCCCTCCTCTCCCTCCAGCTCCTTCCCTCACTTGAGAACGTCTTTCTCCGCCTGCTCCTACACTACTGGCCATTAAAATTGCTACACCACGAAGATGACGTGCTACAGACGTGAAATTTAATTGAAGGAAGAAGATGCTGTGATATGCAAATGATTAGCTTTTCAGAGCATTCACACAAGGTTGGCGCCGGAGGCGACACCTACAACGTGCTGACACGAGGAAAGTTTCCAACCGATTTCTCATACACAAACAGCAGTTGACCGGCGTTGCCTGGTGAAACGTTGTTGTGATGCCTCGTGTAAGGAAGAGAAATGCGTACCATCACGTTTCCGACTTTGATAAAGGCCGGATTGTAACCTATCGCGATTGCGATTTATCGTGTCGCGACATTGCTGCTCGCGTTGATGGAGATCCAATGACTGTTAACAGAATATGGAATCGGTGGGTTCAGGGGGGTGATACGGAACACCGTGCTGGATCGCAATGGCCTCGTATCACTAGCAGTCGAGATGACAGGCATCTTATCCGCATGGCTGTAACGGATCTTGCAGCCACGTCTCGATCCCTTAGTCGCAGATGGGGACGTTTGCAAGACAACAACCATCTGCACGAAGAGTTCGACGACGTTTGCAGCAGCATGGACTATCAGCTCGGAGACCATGGCTGCGGTTACCCTTGACGCTGCATCACAGACAGGAGCGCCTGCGATGGTGTACTCAACGACGAACCTGGGTGCACGAACGGCAAAACGGTCATTTTTTTCGGATGAATCCAGGTTCCGTTTACAGCATCATGATGGTCGCATCCGTGTTCGGCGACATCGCGGTGAACGCACATTGGAAGCGTGTATTCGTCATCGCCATACTGGCGTATCACCCGGCGTGATGGTATGGGGTGCCATTTGTTACACGCCTCGGTCACCTATTGTTCGCATTGACGGCACTTTGAACAGCGGACGTTACATTTCAGATGTGTTACGACTCATGGCTCTACCCTTCATTTGATCCCTGCGAAACCCTACATTTCAGCAGTATAATGCACGACCGCATGTTGCAGGTCCTGTGCGGGCCATTCTGGATACAGAAAATGTTCGACTGCTGCCCTGGCCAGCACCTTCTCTAGATCTCTCACTAATTGAAAACGTCTGGTCAATGATGGTCGAGCAACTGGCTCGTCACAATACGCCAGTCACTACTCTTGATGAAGTGTGGTATCGTGTTGAAGCTGCATGGGCAACTGTACCTGTACACGCCATCCAAGCTCTGTTTCACTCAATGCCCAGGCGTATCAAGGCCGTTATTACGGCCAGAGGTGGTTGTTCTGGGTACTGATTTCCCAGGATCTGTGCACCCAAATTGCGTGAAAACGTAATCACATGTCAGTTCTAGTATAATATATTTTTCCAATGAATACCCGTTTATCATCTGCATTTCTTCTTGGTGTAGCAATTTTAATGACCAGTAGTGTAGTTTGAAAATTTAATTCCACTCATGTGCGCCTTTAGGAAGGTAAAAAGGTGATAATCTGAGGCGACAAGTCACGGGAGTTTGGGGATGGTTCAAAACACCCCATCCAAATTAGTCGAAGAGCGCCCTGGCGGCAAAGGCAACAAGCACACACTCTTCTCCTCAGCGTTCCCCTCCTTTTGTTTTGAATGCTCCTTTTAAGGTTTTTAGAGGCTCATAATATCGTTGTGCATTGATGGCCTCCCGTTGAGACAGAAATTCGACCAAAATAGTACTTTTTCGGCCCCAAAACACGAAGGCCAGGATTTTTTGCCGAAATTGTGGTTTTGAATTATTTGGCAGATGAGGAATTGGTGTGGCGCCACTGTGACGAATGCCTTTTTGTCTCAGGTATGTAATGAGCCACCCACGTTTCATCTACAGTCACAATAGTGCTCAGAAAATCCTCACCTTCCAGTTCAAGTCGCTAAGAAACTCGCGGACGCTGTTGAACCGATTTTTCTTGTACTGCTCTGTCAACTGCTTTTGAAGCCATATTGTGCACAGTTTCTGGTATCCCAGTGTTTCTGTGAGTGACTCGTATATGAGGGTTCTGGAGAGTTGTGGATACATCGCAGAAATTTCGTCCACTGTCAATCGGCGGTCTTCACGAACAATTTCCTTAATTTTTTTACACCAGTTCTTTACTCACCTGTCAGAACGAAATTCTCTACAGCTCTGTTCGTGAACAACATTGGTTCCGCGTGCCCCCTAAACTTTCTACGCCATTAAATGCACCCGTTCTGTTCATAACACCTTCGAAATAAGTTGTTTTGATTCACTAAAAAATTTCGGTGGATGTTATTCCTTCCGCGAGTAGGAAGCGTATCACAGCAATTGCGGGATTTCTTACTGACATGTTTCACGCAACTGGAAATTACAACGTGAGTTTATGTACTGCCGAGCTCCTGCGATTCTTGCTCTTGTCAGGAGATCCCCCTCTACCACTCAGCGTAGCCAACCCTCAAAAAACCACAGCCCGTTATGATCACAGTACACTTACTTTCTGAACATGCCTCGTGCAATATCTGACTGCTTAAAACAGAGCTCCGTCTAATAGGCGCTGCTCATGCGTAGTTGTTTACATCTTTGGGCAGGTTTAGTGACATCTCTGAACAATCAAAGGGACTGTGTCTGTGATACAATATCCACAGTCAATGTCAGTCTTCAGGAGTTCTGGGAACTGGGGTGATGCAAAACTTTTTTTGATGTGTGTATATTGGCGGCAGTAGGATCGTTCGGCAATCAGGTTCAAATCCCGGTTCTCTAAATCTTCTCAAAAGTTTTTCTCGAGAATGACGTCGTCTTCTCTCCAGGGATTCCCATTTGAATTCCCGACGCATCTCCGTAATACTTTCGAATCTACTTGTAACAAATTTAGCAGCCCGCCTCTGAATCGCTTCGGTGTCTTCCTTCAATTCGATCTGTAGCGAACCCCAAAAAATAGAACAGTAGCCAAGAATAGGTGGCAGCAGCGTCCTATATGCCGTCCCCTTTACAGATGAACGCTCATTCCTAAAATTCTGCCAATAAGCCGAAGCCGATCATTCGCCTTCCCCACCACAGTTCTCACATGCTCGGTCCACTCATATCGATTTGCAACGTTACGCCCAGATATTTAAACGACTAGACTGTGTCAAGCAGGGCACTAGTAATACCATATCCGAACATTACATATTTGAGTAGCAAGATACTACTCATCCGCATTGACTTACATTTTTCCACATTTAGGCTAGCTGCCATTCATCACACCTATTGGAAACTTTGTCTAAATCGTATCTGCCCATCGTCACTTAACATCGACACTTTACCGTGCGCCACAGCATCATCAGCAAACAACTATAGATTGCTGCCCACCCTCTCCGCCAAATCATTTATGTATACGAAAAATAACAGCGATCCTGTCACATTTCACTGGGGCACTCCTGACGATACCCTTGTCTCTGATGAGCAGTCGCCGTCTAGGACAACATATTGGGTTCTATTATTTAGGATGCCTTCGAGCCACTCGCATATCTGCGAACTTATTCCATACGCTCATACCTTCGTTATCAGCCTGCAATGGCGCACCGTGCCAAATGCTTTTCTGGAATCTAGAGATGTGGAATCTGCCTGTTACCCTTCATCCATAGTTCAGGTTTCACGTAATGAAGCTGTAAGATTTTTTTTTTTTTTTTTTTTTTTTTTTTTTGCAAATAATTTTTACACGTGATGCCATTATGGTGCATTCGTTTAAGAAACATCGTAAAAATGAACTTGTTCACACTGACTGTAAGCTAACTATTAATGAATATGGGAGCATACTCTACCACATGACTAGATCTAAAGGCATCGTATCTACGACTGCTGTCTATGGCGCACAGTCTATAACTTGAGCGTACAATTGCTATAGTTCATATAAGATCGTACATCTTCGGTTATGCTAATGTTATTCATTTATTTATTGAAATCAACGTTCACTGGCATTGTAAAATTACTGAAAGATAGTATTAATGATCCACAGACTCCTCCTAATGTCTGAGTGGCAACAGGCAACTTTTATTAGCAAATATTTATTAATAACAATTATTTGATTTGCGCCAGAATAAATGTACTTTCGCGACGTATCTCTCTGCTTATGTCAAGAGCGAATTTTACAATGGCACCTCATCCCACTGGCTCTGAAAGCGCCAGATGGCCAACCGCCTCTGCGAGCCAGCGTGGCATCCTACCGCTCGCTCCTTACCCCCTACGTATACTGCAGCGCTGATACATTCACTTCATGTATGTGAAATAGCAAAACTGGAAATAAAGTAACATGCTCTCTTATCTGCAAATAAGGGGTAACTTAAAAGGGTTGCTCAGATAGTGTCCTAAATCATTTATGTACATCAGGAATGGCAGAGAACCTATAACACTTGCTTGGGGAAAGCCAGATATTATTTCTGTTTTACTCGATGTCTTTCCATCACGAATCCGTAGGCATGCAATATGATTGGAAGCTGCTTGTGATGAACGGTCAATCAATTTGACGTTAATGTTTTAGTTGACTGACTTCATTCTGGTCACTGAAACTAGTCTGTCGTACTTTCATTAGTTGAACTGTTAAAGCAGTGGTACACAACTTAAGTACAAATACTGCCGGAGAGTAGCCCTATCTGCGGACGTGAGTGAAGACGTCTCAGGGAGATGCCAAAGTTAAAGTAAGCATTATATGTATTCATATTATTGTACTGTATATTGAATATACCAATCTTTTTTTCATCATTTAAAACCGAGTAGTATATTGCTGTGAATTCAGCTGTTACAGATGCAGTTCAGACGTAGCTAATGAAGTCAATGTATCGTGGGAATACAAAGTTGTCCATAAAAGTTCCCTTAGGGAAAAAGTAACATTGCCAAATTTCGGCAACTGTTTAGATGAAAAGGCATGACGATGTCCATTAATTAAAAACCACCTGACCTTAGCCCTTAAACAATTATTCAGCCATTTGTTTGTGTGGATGGTGAATATATTTTGCAGAAAATTACGTTACTGGTTACGTACGTACAAAAAAATCAGAGACATAAAACCTGTTTATTTTTATAGCCTTCGAAAAGTAGCAGGTATGGTTTTCCACGGGCATGGAGAAGTACTATCTATCCACATACATGTATTGGTGCCACCCGTATTCGCTCCTTACCCCCTCTGGACCGCTGGGTGTGACGTATTACGTCATCCACTGTGCTGCTGTCCAGGGCAGCAGGAGCAGCGGAGAGGTGGCGCCTATCGTTCGCTGCCTGCAGCCGTCTGTTGCCGGCTTGCGCTAGCTACTTCCTTCGACGGCTGTTGTCCTGGCGCCGCAGTGCGACGTGCGCTCCGTTCTGCGTGGCGGGCACGGAGAGAGGAGGCGTTCGAGATTTTTTTAACCCTTCCACTAATATGAAGCGGCCCTCAGCACTTCTGTTGGCGCTCGTAAATCGCACAGTGTCCATAAATGGTCTGTTGAAAGTTCCTTAATATGAAACAGATAGAATGACGTTTATTTTAGTTGGAAATATATACTTTTTATCAACCTCTCCTCGAAATAAGATATACCTTATTTGTCACTAAAAATGTTTGCAACCCTAGTCAAGGTTCACGTATGACCGAAAAGTCTGAAAGAGTGTATAAGTGAAATCACTCAAACCCAGAGACTGAGTGAAAACATTCATGTAACGGATATAAACGTCAGTCACTAGGATCAGGCATATTACGTGAAACCACTCGATCCCAGGGTGTAAGTGAAAAACATTCATATAGTGGATGTGGCCGCAGAGACTGATATCATTCATTTGTTTCATTCGATTGAAAAAACCGACTAAACAAAAGAAACAATCGACTGGCCAATCTGTTGTTAATACCAGAAGTTTGTCCCATCACTAAATCAGAAGCCGACTTTGAAAATACAGAAGCAGATTACCTCACGCTAGCGATAAGCCTGAATTGTAAACTATGCAAGATGACCTCAGTGAGGAGAAGACATAATGATATTCTGACGGGACAGTTCGATTTCACAAGAGAGCAAAAATTTCACAAGAACGCCTATCAGCCTGCTGATATGGCGGAAAGGCAACAACCTGAAGCCCTGAAAGCTATTCGGTGAAATAAAGGGGTAGTGAGGACTGCTGTTAGACCCAGAAAAGTGTGCCACTTTCGGTCCTGATTGAACAGGCAAAACATTATTGCTACAGTCGAACAGCCTCCACAGCTTTACGTTGCAGTGTTAGTACAGCAGTTACAAGATCGAACCTGTGATGCACAGCTACTGTTTGTCAAGATGACATCAGCCTTCGAATATAACACGACATAGGGAAAACATTTTACTCATGTAAAAGCTGTTTACTCTTCGACGTTAGACTGTATCATGTTTGTAAAAAAGTTTTTACTGATTAATATGCTCTAAGTAATACGATTCACTGTAATGAACACAATGCTTATACAATCCTCAATGTGCTTAATTGATACGTCCATATTACAAATATTACGAGGCGTGTTTTTAAGTAAGTACCGTTTTGAAATTTAAAAAAAAACGTGCTAAGATATCTCAATAATTTTATTTTTACATGAAAGCCTGTACCTTAATCTACGCACTGACGCCGTTACAGTCTGATTCTTCATTGTTTACGTTGTGTACTGAGTGTTTAAGATGACTCCGATAATCGTGAGTCCCGCCGACTGTAAAGTACGGGCTGTTATAAGATTTCTTAATGCTAAAGGCCTAAAAGCGATCGATATTCATCGTGAGAGCTGTGCAGTTTACGGAGAAAACATTATGAGTGATGGAATGGTAAGAAAGTGGATCAGAGCATTTAAAGATGGCTGCACAAATGTGCATGATGAACAACTGAGTGGGCGTCCTTCGGTCGTTGATGAAAGTTTGGTGCAGGAAGTGGACAATAAGGTGAGAAAAAACAGACGCTTTACGATTTCCTCCTTGCGGGATGACTTTCCTAATGTTTCTCTTGGTGTTTTGTATAGATAGCATTGTGACCGAGCACTTGAATGACCGAAAATTGTGCGCACGTTGTGTACCGAAAACGTTGACGGATGTGCACAAAACCAAACGTTTAGACAGTGCATTGAGTTTCCTTGAGCGGTACCACAACGACGGTGATGATTTCTTAAGCCAAATTGTTACGGGCAATGAAACATGGGTGGCGAACGTCACACCAGAATCAAAGCAACAGGCCATGGAAGTTGAGCAAGGGCATCGTTTTGATGCAAGACAATGCCCGTCCACATGTGGCGAATCAGAGCAAAGATCTAATCACATCTTTTCGATGGGAAACTCTAGATCATTCTCCGTACAGCCCCGATCTTGCGCCCAGTGACTTCCATCTGTTCCTGCACTTGAAGAAACACCTGGGCGGTCTGCGTCTTCAAAACGATGACGAATTCAAAACAGTGGTGATGTTAACAATTCAGGCGGCAGACTTCTATGAGGAGGGTATTAAAAAACTGGTACAACGTTATGGCAAGTGCTTCAGTATTGACGGAAACTATGTAAAAAGTATAGTAAGGTACAGGCTTTCATGTAAAAATAAAATTATTGAGATATCTTAGCATGTATTTTTTTAATTTCAAAATGGTTTTTAAAAAACACGCCTCGTCTTAAATTAAAAAGTAACTCTGTCTGTTACGTTTTCGCGACCAAACAGCTGAACCGATTTACTTGAAATTTTGTGTGGAGATCGATCCCTAAGAGTGTGAAGTAGTGGATGATGTATAGTTACTTCAGCAGCATGACGCATAGATGCGCGCTCCTGGATATCACTAGATCACTAGCTATGCTCACGCGAACAGATAGCCACGTAAGGGCAGCTTTCTTTATTGCACATAGAATAGCTTACTCACTCACCATCACTCATCATGATAAAACTACTGATGTGCGACTACAAACCGTGGCTAACAGCAAGTTGTGTAATAAAATCGATTGCAGTAGCCACAAGCATACTACTGGACGTGACCTACTAACTGCCGCTAATCTGAATTTACACAAGACGACTTCCAAAGTGATGGAAGCCAGTTCATGTCACAAAAGAAGGCGAAGTAAATATTCCAGAATTCGAATCGAGAACAGCTGCCAACATGAGTAACGTAGAAGTAAATATCCTCGGAGTAATGAAGCAACTTAAATCACTTAATAAAAGCAAGTCTTCTGGTTCAGACTGTATACCATTTAGGTTCCTTTCCGAGTATGCTGATGCATTAGCTCCATACTTAACAATCGTATACAACCGTTTGTTCCACGAAAGATCCGTACCCAAAAACTGGAAAGTTGCACAGGTCACACTAATATTCAAGAAAGGTAGTAGAAGCAATCTACTAAATTACCGGCCCATATCAAAAATGGTTCAAATGGCTCTGAGCACTATGGGACTCAACTGCTGAGGTCATTAGTCCCCTAGAACTTAGAACTAGTTAAACCTAACTAACCTAAGGACATCACAAACATCCATGCCCGAGGCAGGATTCGAACCTGCGACCGTAGCGGTCTTGCGGTTCCAGACTGCAGCGCCTTTAACCGCACGGCCGGCCCATATCGTTAACGTCGATATGCAGCATGATTTTAAAACATATATTGTGTTCAAACATTATGAATTACCTCGAAGAAAACTGCCTATTGACACACAGTCAACATGGGTTTAGAAAACATCGTTCCTGTGAAACACAACTAGCTTTTTATTCACATGAAGTGTTGAGTGCTATTGACAAGGGATTTCAGATCGATTCCGTATTTCTGGATTTCCGGAAGGCTTTTGACACTGTACCACACAAGTGGCTTGTAGTGCAATTCCGTGCTTGTGGAATATCGTCTCCGTTATGTAACTGGATTTGTGATTTCCTGTCAGACAGGTCACAGTTCGTAGTAATTGACGGAAAGTCATCGAGTAAAACAAAAGTGATTTCCGGCGTTCCCCAATCTGAACAGTCTTGCAGATCTATCGACTAATAAAGTCATCAGAAGACCAAAACAAATTGCGAAAAGTGGCAGTTGACCCGAAATAACGAAAAGTGTGAGGTCATCCACCTGAGTGCTAAAAGGAATTCGATTTACTTCGGTTGCACGATAAATCAGTCAAATTTAGAGGCCGTAAATTCAACTAAACACCTAGGTATTACAATTAGGAAAAACTTTAATTGGGAGGAACACACAGAAAATGTTGTGGGGAAGGCACACCAAAGACTGCATTTTATTGGCAGGACACTTAGAAAATGTAACAGATCTACTAAGGAGACTGCCTACACTACGCTTTTCCGTCCTCTTTTAGAATACTGCTGCGTGGTGTGGGATCCTTACCAGATAGGACTGACGGAGTACATCGAAAAAGTTCAAAGAAGGACCGCACGATTTGTAATATCGCGAAATTTGGGAGAGAGTGTCACAGGAATGATACAGGATTTGGGCTGGACATCATTAAAAGAAAGGCGTTTTTCGTTACGACGGAATCTTCTCACGAAATTTCAATCACCAACTTTCTCCTCCGAATGCGAAAATATTTTGTTGACACCGACCTACATAGGGAGAAACGATCACCACGATAAAATAAGGGAATCAGAGCTCGTACGGAAAGATGTAGGTCTCCGTTCTTTCCGCGCGCTATACGAGATTGGAATAATGGAGAATTGTGAAGGTGGTTCGATGAACCCTCTGCCAGGCACTTAAATGTGATTTGCAGAGTATCCATGTAGATATAGATGTAGATGTAGAAATAAATGTCGTATCCGTTACGAGGAGCCTCTCTCCATGGTTATTTGGACTCGGACCTAGCACAGCAATGTGCCTACTGAGAGAGAATGCAGTTCCTACAGCTAACTGCTGAGGGTGGCAGTGAAGATAGGTTCTGTTGCTTTGGGCCAGCAGAGTGGCGAGTCCTGGCGTTAAGGCTGGGAAACCTGTCGTGGTCTCAGGACAATGTGACACGATGAGTTTGCTGAGGATTGGTTGGTTGATTTGGGGATGGGACCAAACAGAGAGATCATCGGGCCCATCGGATTGGGGAAGGATAGGGAAGAAAAATGGCGGTGACCTTTCAAAGGAATCATCCCGGCATTTGCCTCAAGCGATTTAGGGAAATCACAGAAAATCTAAATTAGAATGGCCGGACGCAGGTTTGAACAACCCCCCTCCCGAATGCGAGTCCAGTGTGCTAATCAGTGCGCTACCTCGCTCGGTCCTCCAGAAGAAATTTGGACGCCACTCTGCTGAGGAAATTTGGACAAAATGGCACCGAAACTTACTGGTTCACGCCATTTTATGGCATTCTGACTTTATCTGATTGGTGGATGTTAAAAATGACTTGTCCCCAATATCCGATGCTCTTGTAGGCAGACAACACATCGGTGGGTCCAGATGGCCAAGGAAAACTGATATTAATGAATAAGATTGCCAGATAAGTTTACTGACTATTCAATAGACCCTGATTACTTTCATAGGAACTGTAATTAAATGTACTGCGTTGACCCATGACTGGAAACATGATTTTTACGCTCTACATCATACAGCTGGGACGTGACTGTTTCAGCAAGATCAACGCCCGCCGCCAGCTGACGCTGCCTCAGCGTACGTCACTCACTGGACACTAGCCACAATCGGCATCTGAATCGCTACCGTCAAAGTACTGCAAGAAAGACCACGAATATTAAATAATGTTCCTGATGAGTAAGCATTCTTGAGTCGGCACTAACCGCAGTACTGGACGACTTATACTGTGCCGCCAGAACTGGCCAACCTGTAACGTAGGAGTCAGAAGGTGCACCCAGCAATAAAACTGTCGTCAAGTTCATTTCCCACCTATGAACGAAATGTGAAGATACATTAATAATACATTAATATATGATACAATAAAAACTACGCTCTACCACTTGCGACATGCAGACCCTGATGATAAAGTCGATGTTGCTTGTACACTGAAGTGACAAAAGCCAGGCCGGCCGCTGGTGGCTGAGCGGTTCTGGCGCTACAGTCTGGAACCGCGCGACCGCTACGGTCGCAGGTTCGAATCCTGCCTCGGGCATGGATGTGTGTGTTGTCTTTAGGTTAGTTAGGTTTAAGTAGTTCTAAGTTCTAGGGGACTTATGACCTCAGCAGTTGAGTCCCATAGTGCTCAGAGCCATTTGAACCATTTGACAAAAGTCATGGTATACCTCCCAACAAGGTGTCGACCTCATTTTGCCCATTGTAGTGCAGCAACTCGATGTGGCATTGACTCAACAAGTGCCGGCCGGAGTGGCCGAGCGGTTCTAGGCGCTTTAGTCTGGAATTGTGCGACCACAACGGTCGCAGGTTCGAATCCTGCCTCGGGCATGGATGTGTGTGATGTCTTTAGGCTAGTTAGGTTCAAGAAGTTCTAAGTTCTGGGAGACTGATGACCTCAGATGTTATGTCCCATAGTGCTCAGAGCCATTTGAACTCAACAAGTCGCTGGGAGTCACCTGTAGAAATGCTGATCCATTCTGCCTCTATAGCCGTGCATAATTGCAAAAGTGTTGCCAGTGTAGGATTTTGTGCACGAACTAGCCTCTTCATTATATTCCATAAATATTCGATGAGATTCATCTTGGGCGATCTGGGTGTTCAAAACATTCAGTCGTATTGTCCAGAATGTTCTGCAAACAAATCGCGAACAATGGTGACCTGGAGACATGGCGTACTGTCATGCATAAAAATTCCCTTGTTGTTTGGGAACATGAAGTCCATGAAGGGCTGCAAATGGTCTCCAAGTAGCCGAACATAACTATTTCTAGTCGGTTATCGGTTCCATTGAATCAGATGGCTCAGTCCATTCCATGTTTACAACTTGGGACTGTGGCTTCGTGACGTCTGCGCCTCACTCGAACCCTACTATCAGTTCTTACCAACTGAAATGAGGATTCGTCTCACCAGGCCGCTGATTTCCAGTCATCAGGGGTCCAACCGATATGGTCACGAGCCCTGGAGAGTCGCTGCAGGCGTGTCGTGCTGTTAATTAAGGCACTTACGTCGTGTCGTCTGCTGCCCATTAATGCCAAGTTTCACTGCACTGTCGTAATGGATACGTTCGTTGTACGACCCTCATTGATTTCTACGGTTATTTCACGCAGTGTTGCTTGTCTGTTAGCACTAACAACTCTACGGAAACACAGCTGCTCTGGGTCGTTCAGTGGAGTCTGTCGGCCACTACATTGACCATGATTAGAGATAATGCGTGAAGTTTGATATTCTCGGCACACTCTTGATACTGTGGATCTCGAAATATTGAATTCCCTAACGATATCCGAAATGGAATGTCCCAAGTGTCTAGATTCAATTACCATTCGAACATTTCCAGAAGCTGTTTGTTTGAAAATGATGGCCGCATTTTGGTTCACCACAGCCAGGAAGAGCGGCAATCATGCGTGTCCAGGGCACTATGACCAGTGTGACCTACGTGAGTGGCATCCAGCGACTCGTAGACATTCCCTTTCAGCCCAACACCCCAGCCATCATTTTTCTGCAAGACAGTGCACGACCACATGTTGCTACACGAACGCGTGCCTTCTCGGTATCGCAGGACGTCAGCCTTTTACGCTGGCCCGCCAGATGGTCAGACTTGTCGCCAATCGACATTGTGTGGGACGTGGTGAAACAAAGGGTGCAGTGCTGTGACCCAATGCCAGCCTCCACAAATGAACTTTGGAACCAAGTGAATGCAGCATGGATGGCTATACCACAGGACGCCATTCGCGCCTTATAAGCGTCGATGCCATCACGCATGGAACAAGTTACGATGGCCCATAGCGGACACTGTGCCTACTAGGCAACAAGGCACATGCTGAATCAAGGTGAGTGAAATGCTACTCATTTCTGCAGAACGTACTAATGTACACGTCATGTGAATATGAACATCCTATTTCTAGTTATTCAAGGTGTTCTGTTTCGTCTGTACATGAATGTACTTGAGACGATGAAATTTTCGAGACAATATCATCAGCCAATGTTACTGGGTCTCCCGGGAACTCATGTAACTGTGATTCAACATTACTTGAACTTGATGACACGAGTTCGGCAAGTTTTTCTGTGAAAATGTGATAAAAAACTCAGAACGATAACAAGCTAAACGACCAAAACTTAAGATGAACAGAATGAAGAATCAATGAGCACACACTATGGATTATGAGTAAAGTAAACCGAAGAAATACCAGAGTAATGAGGAGTAGCAGAAACGCGGTCAGCAACAAATGTAACATCGAAATTGGGGACGATGAAGTGAAGTAATTCTGCTACCTGGGAAAGAAAATATAGGATGACGGACGAAGCAAGGAGAACATAAAAAGCAGGCTAGCACAGGCAAAGAACATATTAGTACCAATTATCGGCCTTAATTTGAGGAACAAATTTCTGATAAAGTACTTTTGGAGCACAACTTTGTACGGAAGTGAACAATGGACTGTGGGAAAACCGGCAATGAATACAATCGAAGCTTCGGGAGTTGTAAAGGGTAAAAACTGTATGGGGAGATGTAGGCTGGAGTAAATTCAAGAAATAGAAGGGGCTTTCAATAAGTACTACGACACTTACCTTTCTCGGCCAATTTCAGTTGAAAAAATGCGTAATTGGTTATGGGACGTCGTTGAATATTTCCTCTTCAGCCCCTATAGTTTCATGAAGTTCCGACAGATGGCAGCGCTACACGTATCCTTAAAATGACGTCTGTAATGGAGATGTGTTCCAAGCAGAGAGCAGTAATTGCGTTTCTTTTGGCGAAAAACTAGAGCATTCACAGGCGCTTGCTGAATGTATATGGAGACCTGGCAGTGAACAAAAGCACGGTGAGTCGTTGGGCGAGGCATCTGTCATTATCGGAATGAGGTCACGCAAAGCTATCCGATCTCCCGCGAGCCGGCCGCACACAGCTGTATGAAAATGAAGGATTGAATTCGGCGTGTTCATCTTCACAAAAATGCAAACTAACTTCTCTTTCTTCTGCCAACACAAGGCCTTAAGCCGTCGGCAAACAGACTGTGCTGTCGAACGATAACGTTGAGCGTGCCAAGTTCAACGAGCTGCTGAACGCTCAGGAACGATGCGACTTGGGCATACGGTGTGTGGGCCCCAACGTGGTATACGCTATCGCAATGCACTCCAGCGGCAGTTGAGGGATGTTTCTAGTTCGTAAATCACACTGTTTACTCAACAGGCGTGCGTAAAATTCCCAAATTAGCTCTATTAAAACGTACATTTGCTCCATCGTCCACGAAAGTACCATATCCAATCAATAAGGTCACAGGCTTATAAAAGTTCCATTACAAACAGTGCGGTACAAATTTGGAATACTTCTCTGCATAAGATAAATATTATTTCATCATTTCCACATTTTAGTAAAACCGCAAGGTCAGTCTTACTTGATCACTGTTCCTACCCAGTAGTAGAATCTTGCAATATGTGAATTACGAAGCGTAAAAGAAAAAGGAGTAAAATATCTTTATACAAGTAGCGCAAACTGTCCTGTAGATTAAGCCAATCGAACAAAGTCACCCCTAAAAAAAAAGTGAACTTATATTTACATAACATCAAATATTATAGCATAAACTAATGATAAAGTATCAGAACCTAATAAAAACGCGAATGTTAGGAAAAAAGTTGGAAGTATTATAAGGCGAACCACCGCCCCAACAAAGAACTCATTATTGGACAGTGACGCTAAACAAACAACACGTTCCTGAACAGTGCCGCTACTCATTACGATGAACGAACAACACGGTCCTTGTGCTTAATCATATTGTGTTAGCCCTTGCTGGAAACGTTAATTAATTAGATAATTATGTTACTAGTTGAAATTTAATTATAACAAATTGTACCAAGAACAATGCGTTTTGGGTGGATCTTCAGTGTGTCGCTGCCTTCAAATAGCCTACTCTCATAATTCGCAAGTTACAATAATTCTTTTGCCACAGATATAATGTTTCTCATTATTTTATTGGAACGAATCACACAACAACGGGTTTTCCAGTGATTCTCAATTTTCTGGTGCTCAGAAACGGCATATATACATATAGGCTTGAAATGAATGCCAATATGGCGCCTCACAACTCTGTACTGAAGGGACACGACGTGCGTGTGACGTAGTTGGCGTTGTGCCATCTCATTGGTCAACGCTCAGACCCACGCTCAGAATATCTGACATACCAGATATTGCTTTGCACGCTATGACGCTATGACGTCAGAAACTCGGCACGCTCAACGCTCAACGTTCGGATGCTCGGTCCGTGTGCCGACGGCTTTACACAAGTCTGCGCACCCGAGATGAGGTCGCAAAACTTCACGGGACTGTTCTTCCTCTTCTTCTCTAAAGCCCGTGTCTCGCACTTTCTGTGTGACTAAATGATGGGCGCAATCCACGGTAAGCAGTACGTGGACGTTGCGGAGGTTATTGATGTACCAAGACGTCGACCAGTAGAGTAGTATCAAGCAGGTGTACAGGCCCTCCCAGTAAAGTCGTGTAAGACCGTCGCGTTGAAAGGACTCTGTTGATGAATAGGGTTTTGTAGGTAAAAGAGTTAGGAAGTGTATTGGAATCCGGAATAAAACCAACCTGCTCTCAAAAAGAAAGTGTTGCATTACTTATTGAACGTACCTCGTAACTGCAGACACTGTGTGCAAGTACTAATCGGAGATGAAGCGCTTGGTGCAGAAAAGGGTCGCATCAGACCAGTCATAAGACTGATAACCTGAAAAAAAAAGTTGCATTCTTTCATAATGACTTTAATGAGAGAGAAATGTAGGCTGTAATCCTGAAGAGGACTTGTCAGTATTACTTATTTATTTAGTAGGCCAGTGGTGTCTGCTCGCACCCTGCAGACGTTCTCTAAGTGCCCCGTGTGATTTGCCATTGATCCGGCGCCGTACAAAGGCGGGTGTCGTGTTTCGCGCCGCCGTCGGAGCGCGCTGCGGCCAGAACCACGTGTCGCGTGGCCCAGACCGCGGTCGACACACGACACCCGACACCGCGCAGCCACCAGGCAGACACTGGAGAAGGCGGCCGCCCCGCCCCGTCTACACGACGCGCCCTCCTAACACACGGCCGCCCCACGTCTGCAGGTGGAAGCCGCTGACAGGTTTACACGACGATATCTGCCACTCGCGCTCTTCACAGCGACCGGGAAGCAGGGTATTTATTTACACGTCTAGTTCTGTAGGACCAAATTGAGGAGCAAGTCTCCGGGGTCATGGAAAGAATCAGTGCATTAAATTACATCATGAAAGTAATAACAGATAAAATAAAATGTTTATAAACCCGAAAAGTCAAGCCGTAAGTTTAAGTAAACGCAATCAACAATATAACGTTATTGTTGTTGCTGTTATGGTCTTCAGTCCCGAGACTGGTTTGATGCAGCTCTCTATGCTACTCTATCCTGTGCAAGCTTCTTCATCTCCCAGTACCTACTGCAACCTACACCCTTCTGAATCTTCTTAGCGTATTCATCTCTTGGTCTCCCTCTACGATTTTTACCCTCCACGCTGCCCTCCAATGCTAAATTTGTGATCCCATGATGCCTCAGAACATGTCCTACCAACCGGTCCCTTCTTCTTGTCAAGTTGTGCCACAAACTCCTCTTCTCCCCAATTCCATTCAATACCTCCTCATTAGTTATGTGATCTACCCATCTAATCTTCAGCATTCTTCTGTAGCACCACATTTCGAAATCTTCTATTCTCTTCTTGTCCAAACTATTTATCGTCCATGTTTCGCTTCCATACATGCCTAGATTCCATACAAATACTTTCAGAAACTACTTCCTGACACTTAACTCTATACTCGATGTTAACAAATTTCTCTTCTTAAGAAACGCTTTCCTTGCCGTTGCCAGTCAACATTTTATATCCTCTCTACTTCGATCATCATCAGTTACTTTGCTCCCCAAAACTCCTTTACTACTTTTAGTGTCTCATTTCCTAATCTAATTCCCTCATCATCACACGACTTAATTCGACTACATTCCATTATCCTCGTTTTGCTTTTGTTGATGTTCATCTTATACTCTCCTTTCAAGACACTGTCCATTCCGTTCAGCTGCTCTTCCAAGTCCTTTGCTGTCTCTGACAGAATTCCAATGTCAACGGCGAACCTCAAAGTTTTTATTTCTTCTCCATGGATTTTAATAGCTACTCCGAACTTTTCTTTTGTTTCCTCTACTGCTTGCTCAATATACAGATTGAATAACATCGAGGAGAGGTTACAACCCTGTCTCACTCCCTTCCCAACCATTGCCTCCCTTTCGTGCCCCTCGACTCTTACAACTGCCATATGGTTTCTGTACAAATTGTAAACAGCCTTTCGCTCCCTGTATTTTACCCCTGCCAGCTTTAGAATTTGAAAGAGAGTATTCCAATCAATATTGTCAAAAGCTTTCTCTAAGTCTTCAAATGCTAGAAACTTAGGTTTGCCTTTCCTTAATCTATTTTCTAAGATAAGTCGTAAGGTCAGTATTGTCTCACGTGTTCCAGTATTTCTACGGAATCCAAACTGATCTTCCCCGAGGTCGGCTTCTACCAGTTTTTCCATTCGTCTGTAAAGAATTCGCGTTAGTATTTTGCAGCTGTGACTTATTAAACTGATAGTTCGGTAATTCTCACATCTGTCAACACCTGCTTTCTTTGGGATTGGAATTATTATATTCTTCTTGAAGTCTGTGAATATTTCTCCTGTCTCATGTATCTTGCTCACCAGATGGTAGAGTTTCGTCAGGACTGGCTCTCCCAAGGCCGTCAGTTGTTCTAATGCAATGTTGTCCACTCCCGGGGCCTTGTTTCGACTCAGGTCCTTCAGTGCTCTGTCAAATTCTTCACGCAGTATCGTATCTCCCATTTCATCTTCATCTACATCCTCTTCCATTTCCATAATATTGTCCTCAATATAACGTAGGATCAGCTTAATTTTTGAAGGAAGTCCTCAACAGAATAGAAAGAGTGACCCATGAGGAAACTCTTCAGTTTCGATTTGAAAGCGCGTGGATTACTGCTAAGATTTTTGAATTCTTGTGGTAGATCATTGAAAATGGATGCAGCAGTATATTGCACATCTTTCTGCACAAGCGTTAAGGAAGTGAAATCCAAATGTAGGTTGGATTTCGGCCTAGTATTAAATGAGTTCAAGCTGCCAATTCTTGGGAATAAGCTGATGTTGTTAAGTAGAAACGGCAGTTAGAATTCGGGGTGTTCAAAAAGTCTCTCCGCAGTGCCGTATGATTGTTAGCCGCGCGTGACGTATGCCGCAGTGAATATACCGAAATGAAACGCAGTGAAATACAAATTATTAATTTATTGAATATTCATTTTTACTTACAAATTTTCACCACAATCCGACGTCTAGAAATTGCAATCCAAATTCCTATTTTCACAGAATGTAGTCGTTCCTCGTGAATACACAATGGATTTGCAGTACTCCTCATACGAGAATTTTGAGAGTTCATGTACCCGAGTAAATGAAACCACGCCACATCAGTGAAAAACGTTTCATTGAGAATATCCATTCACTTTGTTGAACGAAATTTTTTAACCATTGACAAAAATGCATTCTCTTGCCACGATCAGTATTTGCCAGTTCTTGCACGACTGTCACTTTGTATAGGAAAAGTTCTAATTTTTTCCTTACAGCTGTGTGGGCCGTTCCAACGTGAACATCGATTTCCTGGGCGAGTTTTCTTACTGACTTGTTCGGACTCATGGACGTTTTATCGGAAATATCGAGTAGTTTATCCTCAGACAAAACGCTAGGACGACCACTTCTCGGTGCATCTGTCACTGAACCCGTTCTTCGAAATTTGTTAACCAAATCTCGCACAGTATCGCGATGTGGGAGTGTTGTCTCCGGGAAAACTGAATTAAATGTTTGACGAATTGAAACTGTGTATTTACCGCCAGCTTTGAACACTTGTTCGACTAAAAACACACGTTCTTCAATGGTTAGCATTGCAACAGTGACAAAAACGAAACAGACGACCATAGGAACTAAACTTAAACGTTCACGTCAACACGTAACGACACACACCAACGACACTACTGACGCTGACTGAGAGAAACGAAACAGTGGAATGTTGGGAGAGTCCACTAGAAGGGAAGTAACCGAGGCAGGCGAACAATATCATACGGCACGCGCGGCTAACAATCATAAGGCACTGAGGAGAGACTTTTTGAACACTCCGTACATTGAAACGCCAATGGCTGAGTACCCAGATTAGTGAACAGGGGTGGATAAGAGGTTCGAGAAGTTATACCACTTACTGCCCGAACTGCCTGTTTCTGAGCCAAAAATATCCTTCGAGAATGAGAAGAGTTATCCTGAAATAAAATACCGTATGACATAAGCGAATGAAAATAAGCAAAGCAGACTAATTTGCCTGTCGAACGATCACTTACTTGAGATACCGTTCGAATAGTAAACATTAAGGCTTTGAACGAGATCCTGAAGGTGGGCTTTCCACATAAATTTAGTATCTATCTGAACACCTAGAAGCACCTAACTAAAATTTATAATGAAAAAAGTATTTGTTTGAACACGTGTCGTTTCAGAATTGCAAAAAGAAGAAAAAATTGTTTTTAGTTGCTGATGAGTCTCCCGGGCAGCATGGCCGTGATTGGAGAAACTTTTCGGTTCCTGACGTTTCGTCCAGAGCTGTGCTGAGCATCTTTGAGGTGCTCCTGGCGATACTCAGCCTTACCGACTGACGAGTCGGACGTCGGAGAACGACGTAAGTATGTGTAAAGTGGGCGTATTCTGGGTAGTTTACACGCGATCAGTAGAGATAATCTCTGTCAGAGATAACACTTAACTATCGATTGTCGCCTGCTAAGAATAAAAACTTATCTGTCGATTCTGCAGAGCCACTGTCCACATATTATTGAGTTTCATGGTTTCTTTTTTTCTTTTAAAACTATCACTATGCTTCTATACTTCGATGGCTTCTTCATATAGTCGTGGCTAATAGTTTGTCTTAGTAGATAAAATTTTGGTTTTGGAAAACTTCACTTGATGGTTGTCCTGACTGAAGAGCATACTCTGCTGCAGCTGATTTTTCTGTTTTCCCAAACCGGCAAAGACCTTTGCGTTCTTTCAGTCTTGTATTCACGCTTGTCTTGGTAGTTACACAAGCACACGGAATCTTATATACTCCACTTGCTGAAAGAGGAAGGCGTTTGTCCTTTACAGAACAGAGTCGCTTGACATATTTTCTTAGTTGGTCCAAAAACCTGGTTAATGCCATGTTTCTGTAAAATATTGCCAACCAGATCAGTAACTTTTTTGAGAAAAGGGAGCGAAACCGTGTTCTTCCATCGCTGTGTTTTATCGTTGTCCTTCTTCCTATTGTTATTCGGTCACAGAACCCTATTTACTTCTTTGTCTGAATAGTCATTCTTCTCGAAAGCCTACGTCAGGTGTTTTAATTCGGCGTCCACGTGTTCCGGCGTGCAAATTCTTTTGACCCTGCAACAAGAGTTTAATGGTATCTCTCTTTCGATGCGGAGGATGGTTGGAGTTCTTATGCAAATATCTGTCGGTATGTGTGACTTTCCTCCGAAAGACCTTATGGTTCACCCATCCATTAGCCGCAGTCGGCAAGACAGCGTCGCCAAGAGCACCCCAGAAGATGTCTAGCGCAGCTCTGGGCGAAACGTTAGGAAGAGAAAAGTTTCTTCTACCGAGGCCATATAGTCCGGAAGACTCATCAGCAGCTACGACACCCGGTCGTGAAAGCCTTCATTGCAGAAAAATATTTTTAGTTTTTCTTCGTGTTTTATTAAACCACGAACTAATAAGTCAATGACACAATTGGTACAACTTATTTCTAATAACATTTTTATAGCATGATGATGCAGTTCTCAGTACAACATACAGTACAACATAAGTGCTACCTACAACTCCTTCTTAGAAAATAAACTAACTGTTCACATTGAGGATAGGCACTCGTTACAAAACGCTTTCCTGCACCAATCCTCTCCTTAGCGATACTTGCCAAACCGACACCCTCCTTGCCTATTCAAAATCAATCACTACACTTACTGTTCGTAAATTATTTCATTGCTGGACTCCTCATTTCTCAACTGGCAGTCTTCAGACTGCCAATAATAATACTGTGTAGTGCGCATTGCTGTTGTGTGGCGAAGTGAATCATGAAGCAGTTTCAGGTGCACTGCGGGAACCACCAACAACTCTGGGTAGGCATTTTCATGGGATATTTCATTACTGTCATAGTTGCACAGTACAAAGTATATTTCTAATGGATGGACTATATGAGTAACAAGGAAGATGTCATTCACAGTGTAAATTCGTGTCCAACATCCACCACATTGGGTCACGCATTAAAGTTAATCTCTGTGCAAAATGTAATTATTGTTATGTTATGTTATCACTACTATAGTCCCTCTAAATATTGATAATAAAAATTATCTTTAGAAAATCATTTACCGAGTGGGACAGCGCAATGGTTAGCACACTGGGCTTGCATTCGGGAGGACGACAGTTCAGATCGGCGTCTGACCATCCTGATTTAAGTTTTCCGTGGAATCTCCTCCTCCTGAAAATAGTTTCGTGACCGAAATACGATCGAACCATTTTCTTTTTATCCCGAAAAATTTTCATTTTACTCCTCAGGGGTAATCACCCCCAGATTGGAAACCATTGGTTTGCATCAGTACTCCGCTAGCTGTTTTATGTTGTGTGGCGGAGGGTACTTCATCTGGTACCACCGGTAAGACTACCTTCCCCCCCTCCCCCTCCCTCCCCCCGCCCCCTTTATGTTCCATTCACGAATGGTGTACGAGACGAGTAACTGTCGGTACAGTTTCGGCAGTTTTTTTAGTTTTCTTCTTTTTTAAAAAATTTTACTTATTTATTTTGTGTCGCCAGTCTTCTGACTGGATCTATCCCAGCCTCTTCATAATAGCACTAAGCCCTCAATTATTTCTCGGACACATTCAAACCTCTATCATTTCCTACAGTTTAAACTCTCTACATCACCATCTGATACGGTGAACTCTTTCCCCGATGTCATAACACATGGTCTGTCATTCTGTTACTTCCTCTTATCAATGTTTTCGTACGTTCCTTTCTTCACAGGTTCTGCTCAGAACCTCCTCATTGCCTACCTTGTCTGTCCATCTAATTTCCAACACTCTTCTGTAGCACCACATCTCAAAAGCTTTTCTCTTCTCTTGCGGTTTTCCCACTGTCCACGATCCACTACCATACAATGCTCCAAATGGTAATTTTCAGAAATTTCTTCTCCAAATTAACGTCTGTGTTTGATACTCTACATGAGAGCACACTGAAAGCCTTTTCGAGGGGGAGGACTTGTCCGATGACTTGATAGAAGAAGAAATGGGAGTCGACGGGGAAGAGGTAGGGGTTCCACTATTAGACTCAATTCAAACGAGCTTTGGTCGACTTAATGTCTTTCGAGGATGAAGGGATAGACAACATTCTACCGGAGTATCTAAAATCATCGGGGGGAATGGTAACAAAACAACGATATAGAATGTATGAGGCTGGCGATATACCATCAGACTTCGGAAAAACGTCTACTGCACAGTTCCGAAGGTAGGAAGCGCCAAAAAGTGCGAGAATTATCACACAAACAGCTTAAGAGGGCATGCATTCAAGTTGCTGGTGAGAATAATACACAGAAGAATGGAAATGAAAATAGAGGATTTGATAGATGACGATAAGTTTGGCCTTAGAAAAGACAAAGGCACCAGAGACGCAGTTCTGAGGATACAAGTGATAATGGAAGCAAGACAGAAGAACCACGCGGTTAGAGGCGCCATGTCACGGGCTGCGCAGCCCCTCCCGTCGGAGGCTCAAATGGTTCAAATGGCTCTGAGCACTATGGGACTTAACATATATGGTCATCAGTCCGCTAGAACTTAGAACTACTTAAACCTAACTAACCTAAGGACATCACACAACACCCAGTCATCACGAGGCAGAGAAAATCCCTGACCCCGCCGGGAATCGAACCCGGGAACCCGAGCGCGGGAAGCGAGAACGCTACCGCACGACACCCGTCGGAGGTTTGAGTCCTCCCTCGGGCATGTGTGTGTGTGTGTGTGTGTGTGTGTGTGTGTGTGTGTGTGTGTGTGTGTGTGTGCTCGGTTTCAAAAGGGCGTGAGACAGGGATGTCGTCTTCTGGCTCTACCGTTCAACCTGTACACCGAAGAAGTAATAACGGAAATAAAAGAAAGGTTAGAGTGGGATTAAAATGCAAGGTGGAAAGATATCAATGATAAGATTCGCTTATGACATTGTTATCCTCAGTGAAAGCGAAGAAGAATCACATGATCTGCTGAATGAAATGAGGCGTCTAGTGAGTACAGAATATGGACTGAGAATAAATCGAAGAAAGACGAAAGTATTGAGAAGTAGCAGAAATGTGAACAACGAGAGACTTAATATCAGAGTTGAGGGTGTAATGCTGTAACTTTAATTTTGCTATGCTGATATCGGTGCTAATTGACAATGAAAGTGGGTTAAAAGCCGTGATCTGTCTGGGGACGTTAACCGTGGATTACTGGGCAACTGTTTCATCAGATATTTAGTCTAGGTTTACCAAGCAGACTAACATTAATGATAATCTTTTAATAGTCATACAAAACCGGTAATATATATATATATATATAAAGAGAATTTAAATAAAAAGAAAGAAATCAGTTTATATTTGGAAATTTATTTTAAGATTGTTCATTGAAATTTCAGCATATTATACGTGAGTTATAACTGAGCTGGTGCCTTATTTACGACTGAAAAATGTGAGATTGTAATCTTACGGAACACATAAAATATGGAGCCAAGATTGGGAGACTGCATACGACACTGCATTCATAAAATAACTCACGAAGAACATTGAAACATAAGCAAGAAGAAATTAACCACAACCAACAGATTCAGTTTTTACCCAAAGAAATTACGTTCATACCACAATCCTGTCCGTCATGTAATTACCACACACTGGTATACTAAATTCATATTAACTCTTTGTGAAGTCTTCGCAAAAAGAATAGCTGAGGGCTACTTTGATGATTACACCACATGCTCCACGTGGTCAACTTGGTTTACACAAAGCGTACAACTCCACAATAATTTTGATAATTAAAATACATTAGATCGAAAAGCAATTGACAAAAGCAAAACCTTGAACTGGTTACTAACGTCTTACTATTAACCTGATGGGTCAAACAGTTATATAAGCACGTGGTAGTGGTCTCGCAAAGTACACTCCACGTGGGTTGAACATAAAGAAAAGCATAAAGAAAAGTTGTTATATTGTAAAATATTGTCAAGACGAGACGTTATAATCACACAAGCATTCACATTTAAGATTGATGAACTTAGTTAGAGTTACTGATCAACACGTGGTTCCACTTTACTCGCAAAGTAATGACAAACCAACTACCCCAAAATAATCTGAACTTCACACGAGAATAATACTGCGCTGCAATTTAAGATAACATCGGATATTTTAGACCTAAACTCGAAATAAGGATGATTAAATTTTCAGTTAGGCTGAACTTAACAAATCCATTGTCCTATGGACTTAGCAGACACGCGCTTAGCCGGAGATCTTACCACTTCAGACGCTCGCCACCGCCAGACTGCAACTGCCTTACAGCCGAGCGTGTTTCCTGAGGGTGGCTCACAAAGACAAACGGAAGTGGCCAGAGGGGCAGCTTCCTATACCAACATGACAACGGACGGACAGAACCATACTAAGGATAGAAACCTCTCTGCTTTAAGAAAGCGTAGCTACCTGTTCCGACGTTGGTCCTACTGTTCTCTAGCAGACAGCCTTGTCTGCTACCCTCAAGCATGCAACTACAAACACATTTGATCATTCATCCTCTCACACAGAAGGGAAGGGGGATGACAGTATCTTATCATATACAGTATATAACAGAAAGCGGATGTAGGTTCCGTATGAGACTGTGTGACATGAAATTACATATAAACTGTGTTTTAAAGTGTAGTAGTGTGACAGATCGTTCTTGTTTATGTGTAAAAGTAACACGTTCCACTACTCAGTCTCCTCCCAGATAGTCAGAAACGCCACAGTACATTTAGCAGAGGAATTTATTCCATAAATGGCAACAGATTTAAGAAATTAAGCATGAAAGGAATCCAACAGAGACCTTTCAAGGGTCACGAAGTAGACGAAGTTAAGGAATACTGCCACCTAGGCAGCGAAATAACCCATGACGAACGAAGTAAGGAGGATATAAAAAACAGACAAAATCTGCCTAAAAAGCCTTTCCTAGCCAAGAGAAGGTAGCTGGTATCAGACATAGACCTTAAATCTGAGGAAGAAATTTATGAGAACGTACGTTTGGAGCACAGCATTGCGTGGTAGTGCTATATGGACGGTGGCAAAACGGGAACAACACAGAATCGAAGCTTTTGAGATGTGGTTCTACAGCAGAATGCCGAAAATTAGAAGGAATGAGGAGGTTCTATGCAGAATCGGTGAGGAAAGGAGTGTTAAGAAAATAGTGACGGGAAGTCGTGGAAGTACGGTAGGACATTTGTTAAGACGTCAGGGAATAACTTCCATGATACTAGATGGAGCAAAAGATGGTAAAATCTGCAGAGGAAGACAGAGAAGCAAATAATTGAGGACGCAGATTGCAAGTGCTGCTCTGAGATAATAAGGTTGGAACAGGATAGGAATTCATGGCGTGCCACATCAGATCAATCAGAAAAAAGAAAGAAAAAAAAGATGTGGGTGGAAGTAACATGCTGTCAGACTCTTCTTGTAACATAAGCTCTACAAATTTGGGCAGTAAACATCTCCGTGAAGAACAACGCCTCTCTCGGAGCGGTTGCCGCTGGAGTTTGTTGAATATCTTCGTAACACTCTCGCGCCAAGTAAATAATCTTGTGTCAAAAGTAGGCTCTTTTCGTCGAACCTTCTTCGTATGCATTCAACTTGGTAAGAATTGCAGATTGATGAATAATACTCAAGTATCGGTCGAACGAACGTTTTGTAAGCCACTTCTTTCCTGGAGGAGTGACATTTCCTTAAGATTCTCCCAATGTATCTCAGCCTGATATCGGCTTTTGATACTATTTGTTTTATGTCGTCTTTCCACTTCATATCTCCCCGGACTGTTACTGCCACGTATTTAGCGGCGTTACTAATTCCAGTGATTTATTGGTAATAGTTTAATCGAACAATAATGGTTCTCTTCCCTTGTATATTAGTACTACATTGGATTTACTTATATTTGGTATCAGCTGCCAGGCCTTGCAACTATCGTCGAACTTAAGCAAGTCTTCCTGCATTTCGCAGCAATCTCTTGACACTGCAGCTTTCCTTTAGGCAACGGAAACGTCCGCGAGTGGTCTCACGTGGCCATCAACGTCATCCAGTGGGTCATTAATAAAAATTTTAGATAGTGGCGCCTCTATACCACACCCTCCTGGTACTCCTGCATCTACTTTTACATAATGCAATAAAATTTTCACGAGTTTCTTGCTACTTAATATCACAGCGGAAGCGCGACGTTTCGGAAGACCAACTCTCTCTTTCCATCTTCTGGCGAAGTGCCAGTGTGTCACACGTGAGAATTTTACCGCATTGGTAAGTCGCGAAAGTCTCCTATACATACCTTTACATTTGTCGATTTTGTTCCGTTAAGAATGACGTGTAGATTTGTATCTGCAAAGAAATCCCGTATCAAGTAATAAATCTTAAAAGATACTCGGTAAGCTCTTTTTTTCCCGCTAAGCAGCAATGCAGAACTGTATCAAAGGAACACGGCATAAACATAGATGCTTTTGTGAACGGCGCTCTGGATCACGTGCAGGGGCAGAGCGAACTGAGTTTCGAAAGATCTCTGATTACGAAATTTATGTTCGTTTCTATAGAAGAGAGCTCCGTTCTGCAAAAACGTCATAATCCATGAACATTTATATGATCCACAATTCTACAACAGATTGACGTCAACGATACGGGTCCAGAATTATGCACGTTTGTCCGGCGACCATCGGGAATGATCTGCACTTTTTCAATCTCTAGGCACCCTTTGATGCTCGAGTATCCTGCTATAACCTGCTACTAGAACGGGAGCAATTTCTTTCGCATAGTCACTGTGGTCTGTCACTGGTACCTCACCCGGCCCCATTGCCTTGTTCGTGTTAGAAAATTTTAGTTGATTTTCCATTCCGCGATCGTTTATCTGAATACCCTCCGTTTAGGTGTTGGTGCGATGACTGAAAGGAGGAACCATATTACGCTTTTCCACGGTGAAATTATTTCTGAACCAACTACCGAGAAACATGCAGAGTGTTCCTAGATGAAACTTAAGTATTCGAAGAGTTAAAAGAAATGGTCATGTGACGCAAAAATTTTATACAGGTATGTGTTACTGTTTTATTGAGTGGAAGTGTGCAAAATATGTCAGGAGGTCGTTTCGTGTGTTTCCAAGCCTATTACACATAAGATGAGCAAAAATAACGGAACTTAACTGTTTGAACAGATCAATAATGTGCTTCTTTCAGTTCAAGTTTTGATTAATAAACGCACCGAAAAGTTTGGAGCATGTTACACCATTGACTGAATCCTATTCCTGATCTATATCAACTGTTGGTACGACTCCCTTTATTTTACAGAACTGAATAGCGTGTCTCCTTAAAATTTAGGAGAAGTCCATGTTCAGAGAACCATTAAATAATTCTTTGAAAAAAGTCATTAACCTTCTCTTCTGTTGCTTTCTCTCTAATGGGATTTATTATGACACAAGTGTCATTCGCAAAGAGGACCAATGCAATTTGATAAATGTTAAATGGGACGTCATTCACACGCTTTAAAGAATGGGAGTGGACCCAAATTTGAATCTTGTAGAACTCCCTTTATGATTTGTTCCCAGTCTTTCAAACTTTCCACCCTTTCAACACTGACTGAATTATTCAACACAAACTTTTGCATTCTGTTTCTTAACCATAATTTAACCCAGCTATGCCTTGAACTCCATAAACCTTTTTTCTGAAAGTGTAACACGATCTGCACAATCAAAGGGCTTGGAAAGATCACAATAAATGCCAGATGTCGATATTTTTATTATTTAAGGCTTGTAATATTTGGTGAGTGAATGTTTAAATAGCATCCTCTGCCGAGCGAAATGCGATATTCTAAGTAAATTGTTTCTACTTAAACGTGAGAAGGCAATCATTAACAGAGGTTCACTCTTTGCAGCAAAATCTTTTCACGAAATTTCTATCACTAACTTTCTCCTGGAGCCTACATACAATCTGTCCCAGGAGTAATCGTCCATGTTCCGGGATAACGCAGGAATGCTTATTTAAAGTAAAAACTTTTATGTGGACCCTATTTCGAATAGTTTTCTGGATAGAATACCTTAAAGGTACATTTGTTTCTTGGCTTGTGACACGCACATATGTGTCTAATCCACTCAACCTAGCTGACGTTTTATTCCAGTCCAACCTACGTCGTTGTTTTCAGTCTCTTTGCCCAGGACGTATTTCTGCCATAGGAATAAGATTAGACTCAAAATTGAATCCTGTGGGGCGCCTTTTGTGATTTCTCTCCAGTCACTAGAATTTTCTACGTTTCCAACATTGGTCGAATTATTGAGCTCAAGTTTCTGCATTCTGCTTATTAAATATAAGTCAAAGCAGTTGTGTGTAAAGCCCTCGGCTCCATAAGTAACAACGTATATTAATGCATTCTATCTCGGAAACCATTCGGGATAGGGGCATCTGTCAATACGAAGTTTTTTCTTTAAATGAGCGTTCCTGTCTTATTTCTAAATATTACAGTATTTTGCAGATTACCACCAAGATAGGAAGAACTGACTTTCGTGATAAAATAAGAGAAATTAGAGCTCGGATGGATAGATTTAGGAACTCATTTTTTCCCATGTGCTTTTCGAGACTGGAACGGTAGAGGGTTTTGTGCACCAATCTGCCAAACGTAAGTGTGAAAAGCAGAGTAGACTTGTAGATGGAGATGCACAGCACGCATAACAGCACGTCGCGCTTGATCGCAAGTTGCAAGTTGGCACTGCATCACTGCGGAGCGCAGCGATTGTCTGCAGCCGTGTTGTGGCAGCCCTGCATTACTGCCCCCACCCGCAGGGCGGGGAATACCTGCGCGACTGATTGTGAGTCAGACAGACATGCGCGCGGCAGCGGCAGGTACCGGAAGGGCGGCGCGGGCTAAGCCGCTTAGTAATCGGCTTGGCGTGCGCTGTGCTCCATTACCCGGGGCTCTTCCACATACTGCGCCGCAAACTGCGCGCAAAATCGGCTGCGCGCTGCGTCACCAGGAAGAATTAGCATCCAGTCCGGACGTCTCCCCTGCAGTAGTTGTGAACGAACTTTGTGGAAAAACCGAGAGATAAAATGCATCAACAGTCATCAGGCAATATTTTCTTGTTTCGCGTTGTACTGGATCATTTATTTTTATTTTTCTTGTGATGTTGCCTACGGGTAGCGGTCTGCACGTATGATATCCGCAAGGAAACAGCAATTAGCCGAAAGCGCGCACACGCTAGTCCAACGAAGGCCAACGAACGACAGCCAGTACATTCGGACGAACTTGTTCGCCAACGTATTGACGTTCGGCCTCTCAGTCTCATCAGACTAAGACGTTGGGGACAAGGGATTCGGCCATGTGGAATTGCAGTTGGCTCTGGCAACTTGTCGAGGTTGCTCCTGTTTTATTATTGTTATAAAGTAACCTTTTAATTACAACTTCAGTGGTAGATATTTGGACGGAAGAAGAAAATTTAGCAGTCGTCGCATGGGCAACATTTCTTTTACTGCAAGAAGCTGATCATCAGAAAAAGGAGGAGGAGAAGAAGAAACGACACTGGTGGACAACGTCTCTTTTACAAAGTGGGGAGAAGCGTGATGGGATGAAATCAATGTTTGACCTTAAAGGTGATCTGAAATACAGCCTGTTTCATATTTTTTACGAATGAAAATTAAGGATTTCAAATGCTTATTGAATTGTGTAGGCCCTAAAATTTCCAAAGATGACACCTCTTTTATGCACCAGTCTGTTTTGTTTGTTTCTCGTCGTAGATCTCTGTGAAAAGATGTCAATAAATACTTCATTTTCTTTTTCACAATGTAAACATTACTTTCTAATTGCTCACTTATTTCCCTCCAAGTGTCTAATCTCTTCGAAGTGTTTTTCTATCACAGTTCATAGGGTCCCATAAACCTTGCTGTTCGTGATAAACTCTATTAGCTTTAATGCTGTATCTGTAGTCGACTCCATATGCCAATATTTAAAAGTACAATGAATACAGACCCATTACACACACGCAGCAAATCGCTGTGGAACCAACGAATTTTGACTAGGCGTCCACACGAGCAGAGGGGTCTCATGGCCAACACACTGCAAACTGCTTCGACATTACTGCCAGCAGACCCAACCACAATCAAGGACAACCGCTTCGTTAGCTCCGATTTGCCCCCTGTTCACGCTAAGAAAAGCTCGACCAGAGAAGCTGGAACTCAGATGGTGGGATTGTCTCTGGCCCATAGTTTCATCTGCTGAAGTAAATTCCGGTGATTTAAATTGGTTCAAATGGCTCTGAGCACTATGGGACTTAACATCTATGGTCATCAGTCCCCTAGAACTTAGAACTACTTAAACCTAACTAACCTAAGGACAGCACACAACACCCAGCCATCACGAGGCAGAGAAAATCCCTGACCCCGCCGGGAATCGAACCCGGGCGTGGGAGTCCGGTGATTTACATTTAGAATGAATTTTCACTCTTCAGCAGAGAGTACGCTGATTTGAAACTCCTGGAAGATTAAGATTGTGTCCCAGACGGGGACTTGAACCAGGAAACTTTGCGTTTCTCAAGCAAGTGCACTACCGATTGAATATCATCCAAACGCGACCCACGGCCGTCACTGACAGCTGTAGTTCCGGCAGTAACTCATCTCCTATCTTCCATACTTCACAGAAGTTCTTCTGCATAACTTGGGGGGCTAGTACTCCCGGAGGTAAGGATATTGCAGAGACATGGCTTAGCCACAGCCTGGGGGCGCTCTTGCCGGCAAAAGGCAACATTTTTAGGAACTTTGTGGTAAGTTCCTATGGGACCAAACTGCTGAGGTCATCGGTCCCTAGGCTTACGCACTACTTAATCTAACTTAAACTAACTTACGCTAAGGACAACACAGTCACACACTCATGCCCAAGGGAGGATTGGAACCTCTGATGGGGGAGCCGCGTGAACCACGGCAAGGCGCCTCAGACCGCCAAGGTAGCCGCAAAGTTTCGAGGTTCGAGTCCCAGTCCAGTCCACTGTTTTAATCTGCCAGGAAGTTTCAATTTACGCTCAGTTGATCAAGATGTAGAGACCGATCAAGGATACATTTTAATACAACATTGGGAACCATGTGAGGTGCCACTTTTTCCCATTTGGCATATGGTGAGATACTAGGGAAATAGGGACCGGGCCCAAGTTCGGAATAGGGAAGGTTGTGGCAGGAAGTCGGCCGTGCCCTTTTCAAAGGAACCATCCCGGCATTTGCTTGGAGTGACTTAGGGAAATGACAGAAACCTAAATGTGAATTGCTGAACGGGTATTTGAACCGGTTTCTTTCCAAATGTGAGTCCAATGTGCTAACCACTGAGCCACCTCGCTCTGTGAGACAGATATGGTGTAGGGGAATGAGTAAGTCTGTAGCTAGGCACGCAGGATACACATATTTGGATTCCTAAATTAGAGACTTATCCACATTCTTTGACGACGAATGATTTTCTCTATGAAAAAGCGTATACAGGCATGACAAGAAGCACCTATACCGTAGGAGATAATGTTTATCACTCTATCATCATCAATAAAACTGCATTGCATTGTAAAAATAATAATTTGGATGTGAGTAAATTAATTACTTTGCTACATTTAAATGGAAATGTTAGTAAGGAATATACGAGCACCCCACTTCAAGTAGCATTTCAATCGTACACACTAGAGGAGGAGGAGATTGGTGTTTAACGTCCCATCGACAACGAGGTCATTAGAGACGGAGCACAAGCTCGGGTTAGGGAAGGATGAGGAAGGAAATCGGCCGTGGCCTTTCAAAGGAACCATCCCGGCATTTTCCTGAAGTGATATAGGGAAATCACGGAAAACCTAAATCAGGATGGCCGGACGCGGTATTGAACCGTCGTCCTTCCGAATGCGAGTCCAGTGTGCTAACCACTGCGCCACCTCGCTCGGTACACACTAGAATAGAACTGCAGAGCGACTTAATTTTGAATTTTATTTTGAGAGCTAACTGTTTACTCAAGAAGTTTATTTTTTTGTTACTGTATTAGGCACGAAAGTGGAAGTATTCACTCATGAAGAAAAATGACTTCGGAACTGTTTCATTTGGGCCTTACTCACATTTGATATGTGTGGCAAAGAGACCTGCATTCAAGAATTCTGACAAAGCATTATGATTACTGTAGGTTGACTGATTAGACTACAAGTGCTAAAGACGGTTCTTTTTGTGGGTGTGAAAAGAATTTACAGACTATTTGGGTGTGTCGTACAGTTTGCGGAGTGGTCGTACGCTGTTCCAGTCATTTTGAAGGATTGGTTTTGTTTGTACTGTTGCTTCCGATTCGGGTATCGCTCGAAGTGCACTCAACTCAGCACAAATTAAATGAATGAGAACTGATGCACAAAAAACAGTATATTAATTCTGCTATGGTAAAGTAAGGCACTTGCCAGAACAATTACGTTATCTGTTAAAATATGCTATCCATGGCGATAAATTTTTGCATGTTAGATATGGTATCTAATATCCTGGTGGCGAACGCAATATCTTTATTGTTTTGGAATTGCGCAGTTTACGCAGGTGACAAATTCACAATTACGCGAGTGTGACCTCGCAAGTTAAACGAAGTTTTATTACAAGTTTTTGTCATGTAGCTTTTTTATCAGACATGCAGATGTTGCATAAAAATATGGAAGCACCGCGAGAAATGTGTGCTTGGACGTATAGAAAGATGCTTGCCAAGCCTGCACGTTGCTCTGTTATATCTGACTACGGACGGCACCTGTGCAATGCGCTCTATACGTTGAAAGTATCAGTCGTGGTCAAAATAGTGTTCTGTGTAGTTGCGAGTGCATTTGTCTGAGCTCTGTGAATTCGAACGTGGATGAGTTGTTGGTGCTCGTAATGGTTGGTGCTTTGCAATCAGGGTAGCCAAAGTGTTTGGGGTTTCAAGAAGCAATGTCGATCATTTACACCAAATACAGGGAAAGTGGAAAACCATCATCCCGAAAGCCAAAACGCGGACGAAAGTATGTGTTGAGCGATCGTGACAGACGGTCATTGAAGAGAATTGTGATAAGAAATAAGAGGACGGCAGCTGCAGAACTCGCAGCAGAACTGAATGTCGTAATCGCGAACCCTGTCAGTACAAAAACAACACAAAGAGAGCTCTATAAGCTGGAATTTCAGTGAAAACCACCCAGTGATGCAAATGCTTGTAACAGGAAAACTCGAATCTAAAACCATAAAACCTCATCCATGAAGAAATGTTAGAATTTTGTTTCTGTCTGTTTCCAACTTCTAGATTAATTTATGTCCCAAGGGTGAAACATGGCGGGAATTCGGTGATAATTTGGGTAGCCATTTCGTGGTATTGCTTGGGCCCCACGGTGACTCTGCAAGCTCGCTCTACTGCCAACGATTATGTGACCATTTTGGCTGATAAGGTCCACCTCATGATACAATGTTTGTTCCCCAATGGTGATGCTGTGTTCCAAGAAGTCAGCGCCTCTGCTTCCACAGATCGCTTCGACCAGGACTGGTCTTGTGATCACAAGGATGAACTACCGCTTCTCCTACAGGCACCCATACCACTGAGCGTTCGTGGTCCACTTCGGAAAGAAGAGTGTGTGATTGCTATCCACTTCCATTATCGTTACCTAAACTTGCAATCTATTTTGCAGGAATAATGGTATAAGGTACACTTCAGAATAATACAGGACCTGTGTTTATCTATTCCGAGACGAATGGAAGCCGTTTAGGATGCCAACTGCTTTCCTACGCCGTTTTGGTCAAGGTAATGTGTTTTTGGTGTTTTCATATTTTTGACCACACCCCCCTGTACGTTGATTCACCATCCTGTTAAGGAACGTTAGTGTAATAAGCGTTGCACTGAGTACTTGTAAATATGTTTAAGATGAACGTTGATAGATTCACATTTATTTCTGTCGTATGTAATACATGAATAAGAATCAGACCATCAAGACTCCAACAGGTGAATTGTCTTAGAAAAGCCTTTGAAGTACCTTTGTGACAGTGGATGGATTGTTCTAGGAGAACCTTCAGGTAGTTCTGTGGCAACTTTGGGTAATTGTATACGTGACCTGTTTACTGTGAACGATACAGAAAAGATAAAGACTTAAGCCAGCTGCTGGTACAACAGAAACAGATTGCATGTATAAATGCGCACAAAACCAGAAAAACCGGCATGTCACCATCGTTAACCCTGCAGATGTCAATAGCTCTTCTACACTTTCCATGGCACAGGGCATTGAAGGAAGCACAGTAACACTCCGTCTTATTGGGTAACGATAGTGAATGGAAACGAAAGATTATTATTATAGAATGCATAATACGCAAGTAGGCAACGTTTAACCTCTAAGTAATTATTGATGCAAATATCCCTGCGGACATCCGCTTCGATACAGGCTTTTATTTGCTTATTTTATTCATTTATTTATTTTTGACTTTGGGCAGTAAAGACCACACAGCCAACAATAGTTACCAAAGTGCCACATTAACATAATTGCAAATTCCATAGTAGAACAACAAAAAGACTTCGACGTACAAGAACAAGTTCTAAATATAAAATGAAAACATTGAAAGATAAACACCAGACAGCCAACAGTAGTTATAAGAGTGCCAAGTTAATATCAATGCAATTTTCGCAATAGAACAATGGTAAAAATGTGTAGTACAAAGATAAGTTTTTATGTAAATTTAAAGACACAAAATTACTACCCATGGTTCGAACCGAAATGGTTCCAGAGGAGATTGACATCCACAGCAACTTATAACTTAAAGCAGGACAACGGCGTCGTTTATAAAGATAAGGTCTTAATGCAAAGTAAAAACACAAACAAACGTCCCTATTTTCGAACCAGGCTGAACCTATAGGAGTAAAAGATCCATACAACTTATAAGTCAAAGCTGTATACAGATGAGGTTAAACCAACAGTCCTCATATTGTTCATGATCAAATCAGTTTCATTAAGCATTGACCTATACACACTTTTACATCATCCTCTCTTCATCCTCACAATGTTCATGAAAAATAACCTTCATGTCACCTGCACATATCACACAGGAAACATCCACCTGAAAAACCAAAATTTTCTTATTAGCACACAAAAATAGAAACATCACGTCATCTATACACCAGAACAACCATACATTCTGATTACAAGAGAAAATGTAACCCTTCACAAAATATCAGTCCTTGCTTGCATATCATTCACGCCAAGTAAAAATCTTACTATGTACAAAACTACTCACACACGACCACACGTCACAGTAAAATACCCACAATTCTATATCACTTCACCACACCATCAAGCATTCACAAATATCCCTTACTAATGGATGAAACTATTTATGAAATTTCATATGAGCTACAGAGTAATTATTCTGCTGTACCATTCCACTAAGCTTGCATAACGTTCACTTAATATCAGTATAATAGCATTAGAAACATTAATAAAATAATGCACACAAAGGAACATTCTGTGGTCATCTAGTGACATCAAGATACCATATGAAAAAACATCATTCAGTCCTCACAATCTGTCACACATACAGGTGCAAAAGTAGTATCACCACACTGAAAAATTTCTCATCAAGAAAGTGAATCCATAGCACAGGAATATATATATATATATATATATATATATATATATATATATATATATATATATATATGTGAAAAGAACATCCATAACAAATTGCAGAAAGCCTCATTTAAAGATTAAGAAACTAGTTTACCTCCCTTAGAATATTATATTGAACCACAGAAATACAACACTCACAAATAAAATACCTGAGAACAAGAAAAAATAATCATCTACTGTGACAATAAAACCTCTACACAGCATTGCAACATGAACTACATAGTAAAACAGTAAATTATCGCTCCTTATCTCTCTCAGATATACTGTAGGCTTCTAATCACCAAAAGCTCCACAAGAAATTCTAGAGGTAACCTCAGTACATAAATCCATCCAAAAATTTCACAAGTTCAATTTTGATTCAAAAAATGAAAAATCGTTAAGCAAATCTCCATCTAATTATCAAGACAAAGAATACCACTGTTCAAACTTTCTTCACGTGTTCTCAGGCTACCATCAAAATCAGACTCCGATTAAAATATATACAACAAAATATACTTAAATTTCAACAAAAAATCACTTTATAAGTGAGAACCTATTCCACTCACAAAATGGTGGTAAATCCCAAGCGCCGGCCGCGGCGGCCAAGCGGTTCCAGGCGCTTCAGTCCGGAACAGCGCGACTGCTACGGTCGCAGGTTCGAATCCTGCCTCGAGCATGGATGTGCGTGATGTCCTTAGGTTGGTTAGGTTTAAGTAGTTCTAAGTTCTAGGGGACTGATGACCTCAGATGTTAAGTCCCATAGTGCTCAGAGCCATTTTTTGAAATCCCAAGCATCTTTTTCTTAGGCAAGTAATTAAATGAATGGGATAAATTACAGTATGTTCTACCTCTTTACTTCCTCTTCTTCATCTGGAAAGACACCTTCAATCAACTCTGTATCTCTATACCATCAACATAAATTCTAAAAGGGGATACAGGGAATTTATCAAATTTACACCTTAAGTAAGATAAATTGATTTTCCAAGAAAGATTACACTACGTACTGTCTCGTAGTACTATTAATTTCTTCAGGAACCCCATGGAGTTCCACATATGCTTCCCCTTATTAATACATGTTTCATAAAACTGAACAAAATAGACACCACTACCAATGCTTTGTGTGATCAACAAAATACAATTACAATGAGCCAACATCCATGAGTGAAAACAGACATCCCACCACAATAACGTATGTGAATGAAAAATAAAATCAACACTGCAAACAGAATTCCTACCCTCGAAATACAAAAAGATTTTGTTTACTCACACTACAAAATATTTATGACACCAGATGAAGAAACTCAGTCAGAAAAGAACATACTTTTACTCTGTAATCCTCAAACAGTAATCTGCTATTCATTGAACACTGAACCTGAAGGTGTCCTCAATAAAGAACAAGTGTCCACGACATATTTAGATGTAACAAAACTTTCAGTTACAGCCCAATTTCACCACATTCCATCAATTCTCCTCACCCAAAAGTACAGATAAAATGTGAGTACTTAGTAAATTGATCGCTAAACATGACTGTAAATGTGGAGTTACATGCTCTCATGATAAGTACCAGTAGCACGGAGGGAAAGATTTAAGCAAAAAAGTAATGAACATTTCAATGAAGTGTAAGAATTTCTGGTTGAAAAACGCATAGGAAATCAGAAATCCAATCTATATCAGGTCAGGGTTGCCAAAAATATAAAGATCTTGGGCGACCCAAACATGAAAACATTAAATTATCCGGAAGATACAGACTCATATCGCAACAGGCGTGACCAGTATTGAAACGATTGTATTGTAATAAAAAAAAACAATGACTATTACCATTAGTAGTGATAATTAAGCCCCAAAACCTCCAAGCTGTACAAAAGGTACAATTCTTATGCCCCAAAAATAAAATGGAAACACTATCTGATCTGTAACATTTAAGAAAAATAGTCTCACACGTGCACATACACAAACACACATACACACAAACACACAGACACACACACACACACACACACACACACACACACAGAGAGAGAGAGAGAGAGAGAGAGAGAGAGAGAGAGAGAGACATTCATAATACGGGGCATGTAGAAAATTAGACTTCGATAACTACTATTATAATCCTACACAGGAATAATTTATTCGTTAAACAGTAATTCAGAATGCTAGCCTTCTGCTTTTAATGTCCAGCTGTGCAGTGAGGATGACTTTTATGTTTTGTAATTGCTGATTTGGATTACAAAAGACAATTAATCCATCAGAGACAGAGTTTAATTCATGAAAATCAGTTTTATGTAACATTAAAGTAACGTTTGAGACTGCTCCGTACGATCTCTAGGAAACAGCGGATAGTCAAACAATACCCGTCGACCTACCTTATCAGAAGTTGAAACCTGGGTAGCATCCAAGGAAGAACTACTTATTACTAATGCTTCGTGTCTGTAACCTGATGTGTGATTGTCGATACATATGAAACTACACTGAATTGTCAAAAGTCATGGGGTATCTTCTAATATCGTGTCGGATCTCCGTGCCTAGAGTAATGCATCATCTCGATATTGGATGGACTGACCAACTTGCTGAAAGTCCCCTGCAGAAATACTGATCCATTCTGCTTCTACAGCAATCCGTAACTTGGTGGTTCAAATGGCTCTGAGCACTATGGGACTTAACATCTGAGGTCATCAGTCCCCTAGAACTTAGAACTACTTAAACCTAACTAACCTAAGGACATCACACATATCCATGCCCGACGCAGGATTCGAACCTGCGACCATAGCGGTCGCGCGGTTGCAGACTGTAGCGCCTAGAACCGCTCGGCCGAACCGGCAGGCCCAATCCGTATCTGCGAAAGCGTTACTGGTGCAGGATTTTGTACACAAATTGCTCTCTCGATTATGTCACTTAAATGTTCGATGTTGGGAGATGTGGGTGGCCAAACCATTCGTTCGAATTGTTCAGATTGTTCTTCAATCGAACCGCGAACAACTGTGGCACGGTGATATAATGCATTGTCAGCCACAAAAATTCCATCATTGTTTGGTAACATGACATCCATGAGTGGTTGCAGACGGTTTCCAAGCAGCCGAGCATCCAGGTGACCCAGTCCAATCGACGTAAACGTAGCCCACACCATTATGGAGCCACCACCAGCTTGCAAAATGCCTTGTTGACAACTCGGGTTCATGGCTTCGCTGGGTCTGCGCCACACTCCAACCCCACCGTCAGCTCTTGCTAACTGAAATCGGGACTCATCTGACCAGGCCACCGTTTTCCAGTCATCTAGGGTCAAATCGATATGGACACGAGTCCAGGAGAGGCGTTGCAGGTGAAGTCGTACTGTTAGCAAAGGCAGTTGTGTCGGTCATCTGCTGACATAAACGATTAACGACACATTTCGCTGCAATGTCCTGGCGGATATGTACGTCGTCTGTGTCGCATTGATTTCTGAGGTTATTTCAAGCTGTGTTGCTTGTCTGTTAGCACTGACAACTCTATGCAAACACTTCTGTTCTTCCCGTTAAGTGAAGGCCGTGAGCCACTGCGTTGTCCTTGGTAAGGTGTAATGCCTGAAATTTGGTATTCTCACCACACTGTTGAAACTGCGACTCGGAATACTGAATTCCCTGACCATTTCGGTAATGGAATGTCCCATGTGTATAGCTCCAATGACCATTCCGCGTTCAGTCTGTTAATTTCCGTCCGCCCCCGTTAGCTCAGTGGTCAGCACAGCGGAATGCCACGCCAAGGGCCCGTGTTGGATTCCCGGCTGGGGCAGGAGATTTTTCTCCGCTCAGTGACTGGGTGTTGTCTTGTCCTCATCATCATTTCATCCCCATCTCCGACGCTCAAGTCGCCCAATGCTGCGTCGAATGCATTAAGTACTTGCCCTCGGAGGCCGAACTTCGCCAATTGGGGGACTCCCAGCCCACAATGCCGTACGCTCATTTCCATTTTTTCTGTTAATTCCCGTCGTGCAGTTATAATCACGTCGGAAGCCTTCTCAAATTAATCACCTGAGTACAAATGACAGTTTTGCCATGACTGTACTCTGTGTACTCGATACTACCGCCATCTGTACAGGGTTATTACAAATGATTGAAGCGATTTCACAGCTCTACAATAACTTTATTATTTGAGATATTTTCAAAATGCTTTTCACACACATACAAAAACTCAAAAAGTTTTTTTAGGCGTTCACAAATGTTCGATATGTGCCCCTTTAGTGATTCGGCAGACATCAAGCCGATAATCAAGTTCCTCCCACACTCGGCGCAGCATGTCCCCATCAATGAGTTCGAAAGCATCGTTGATGCGAGCTCGCAGTTCCGGCACGTTTCTTGGTAGTGGAGGTTTAAACACTGAATCTTTCACATAACCCCACAGAAAGAAATCGCATGGGGTTAAGCTGGGAGAGCGTGGAGGCCATGACATGAATTGCTGATCATGATCTCCACCACGACCGATCCATCGGTTTTCCAATCTCCTGTTTAAGAAATACCGAACATCATGGTGGAAGTGCGGTGGAGCACCATCCTGTTGAAATTTGAAGTCGGCGCTGTCAGTCTCCAGTTGTGGCATGAGCCAATTTTCCGCGGGCTACGCGTGAAACTTGCCCGCACGCGTTCAACCGTTTCTTCGTTCACTGCAGGCCAACCCGTTGATTTCCCCTTGCAGAGGCATCCAGAAGCTTTAAACTGCGCATACCATCGCCGAATGGAGTTAGCAGTTGGTGGATCTTTGTTGAACTTCGTCCTGAAGTGTCGCTGCACTGTTATGACTGACTGATGTGAGTGCATTTCAAGCAAGACATACGCTTTCTCGGCTCCTGTCGCCATTTTGTCTCACTGCGCTCTCGAGCGCTCTGACGGCAGAAACCTGAAGTGCGGCTTCAGCCGAACAAAACTTTATGAGTTTTTCTACGTATCTGTAGTGTGTCGTGACCATATGTCAATGAATGGAGCTACAGTGAATTTATGAAATCGCTTCAATCATTTGTAATAGCCCTGTATATGTAAATATCGCTATCCCATGACTTTTGTCACCTCAGTGGACATGGATCATGAAGCGATCCCGCAACACATCACAAGATGGCTGCCATGCAATGTGGCACGATCTATTGCCTTAATACAAAGAATGAAAATGTACATTTTGAAACAAATCTGAAAGAAGTAGATTGATAATCAGTTGTATTGTAACTGAATACAAATAAATGGTTTTAGAAGCCTGAAAGTACAAGATTCAGATTCACGACAAGCAACTAAAACATCATATTTTCTTCTCACGGTTTTAAACAAAGCAAAAACTGTTTTATATGCTAGGAGAGGATTCCAGCTTTGAATTTACAGCGTGATGAAGTTAAAAGATACTGTACGATGCTATACTCAGCTTCCATTCAACTAAGAATGAGCCTCGTTCCTGCTCGCGGAGTAGTTGCGACCAGACTACAGAACAGAGATTATACAACGTGGAAACTCGACTGCAATCCTTGTGCCAAAATTTAGTGCACCTGTGCGAAGTCTGCCATACTGAAACGAACTAAGCTGCTATCTGAAGTCAAAGGCAAACGGACACGCTATGTTTATCTCAGTAATTGCGGATTTCAGCTGCTGAGATTACTTAAAAGTATGCAGTTTTTTATGTACAGTAAAAGTTAGAAATATACAACGAGCAGTGGTAAGATAAAAGACTACACAGGGAAGTAATGAGCGATTTCCGCGAACCGGCAGAACATGAGAAAAATGAGGTTTCCGATTTTCTTGCTGTAAACAATAAAAGCTAATTACACTGTAAAAAATACTGTATGTAAATGAAGCAAATCCGTATCGTTGGACGTTCTCTTTTCCTTTAAAAAAATAAAAACTACTTGTTCCACATTTGCGCATTTTCTTCACTCCTGTATACAACACCTGTCATCCAATCCTGAGAAAACTAACTGGTTCGATGATGAAGTGTCTATTCATTTGATATTGGTCACTGTTACTGTGATACATAATTTCCTAGTATTCTTCAGCATAAAATTTGAAAGTTTCGCAGCGAAAAAAGTGGTCGCTAGCTACTTTACGTTTGCTTAATTTTAGGTGATGTGTTGCTGTGTACTGAATGTAGCTAACATATCGAAATTGCTTTTAAGTTAGAAGACACCCACGTGTCACTACAGTGTGGAGAAAATACGAGTTAAAATATTTTATTTGTGTATGCTACCACGTGAAAGTAGTCCTGCAGTTTCAGTCATGAACAGTCTCTAAGTAGACGCTCGTTTCTGAAGTTAGTGATCAGGATTTGTTGTTGTACTTACTGCTGCAAGAAAATGACGAAAAAGACATTCCACACTAACAGATAAATAATATGAAAGCTGAAAAACATCTCATATTCAGGAAAAAGCTTGACAACAGTTTCTTTATGACACTTACCAATCGTTGATTATCAATCGAATGTGATTCATTGTACATAAAATGTTAGAGGGAAATTGTAGGTCTGGGCCTAATTTAAAACATTTATATCAATTAACTTGTAATGTAGTCTATTTCGTGATTTAAATTAATACCTACGTTAATCCGAAATAAATTTGCTGACTGCGAATATCGTGGCGTCAGCTGTGTTAGGTACCGATATACTACCTATTAGTCAGTTACTTAGATACATGTTCCATAGATCATTTGAACGGTTCTTTTATCAAAATGATGTCGAACGCGTCAGTTTCCAGCGTATTTATACATGATTAGCGTTAACTTTTTTTTACTGGTTACCAGTTTTTAAGTAGAAATTTCAAGATGCTACTCCAGGTGGGTGTGAAATGAATGTGTGCAACAGAACCGAACACGAAAATGAAGATTGGGCCCTGTCTGACTATCCCCTGAGGCGTGTCTTAGTATCTCTTAATGGTGATACTATCTCCTACTTCTTGCTCTTTAACATGTAAATTACAACATAAATATAAATGAATAATTAAGGGAACTAGTAACTACAAATGATAAATGCTGTTTCTGCTTATACATTTATAGTGGATTAAAAGGCCTTTATACATTACAAATGTTTATATATCAATGTTCAATGGACATAAAGAGATGCAAATGGATTTCCTAACTAATATGATTGATCAATTTCCCAAATCTGTCTCTTTTTATGGCTACGCGACCTAATATAAATAACGCGAAATGACTGACATCACCTATGCACCAAACACTAGAAGACACTATTTTCAAAGATGATCTACAGTGGTGTGCAACCTAAGTGGAAATAAAATTTACGTGATCGCAGCTGTTAAGCTTTATAGCCCTAATAAGCTGAAGCAATTAGCAATATCACCGTATGTACTGTGTCCGGTGCGTCAGAGTGATGGTTCTCGTACAATCTGCGATGACGGAAGAACTACAGCCACGAAATAAAAACTCTTTCAAACACTAGGATAGCAGAAGGTGGTTCTCTGACTAGTATGATCTAATACTGTCTTCTCCTCTCTACAGACAAAAAATGCGATATCCCAGCCATAAGAACGGAATTCAGATAACGTCTCTACGTGGGTATAGACAGTGGAAGTGCTCTCAATCACTGAACGCTGCATACTCAATAACGACTTCCTACCCGAAGGCGAAGTCTAGAATCGTATAAGTTTGCAACTGTACAGTGCCTAGCCGCTCTAACTATAAAATCTTCTGAGAGCAAAGACAGCAAGTCTGTCTGTACCAAGAAAAGCTGATACTAAGAGACCGTCAAACACGGGTGCTCAAACCAGAAGACCTCTTTTTTTCACCGCTGGCTTTCCAGCAAAGCTCGGCTCCCCTCCCTCGTAACTGCAGAAGGCGAATCATATTCTCAAAACCACAGAATATTCTCTCTCTCTCTACAGATTCTTCCAAACGCTGACCAACCATATTTTAGTCTTTTGTTGTCCAGCATGGAAAGTTTGCAAGGAAATACCTATCCTCGTTAATTAGGGATACATATAACGGTAAGCTTCTCAGAGTAAAAATCCTCAGAAATAAACCATCCTGCATGATTCCCGAGGTAACGCTTCCTCATTCCTCTCTGCGGCGTCCAAGATGTTCAGAGTTTCTGAACTATTATCCTGTTATCCTTCCGGCCCCAATACAATACTGGCTGGCCACTGCTGTATTGTGCTTCGGCACTCAGGTGCCCTGACTGACCGTCTTGTCTACTTCCTATGTTTAAGCAGGACCAACACACCTGTGCGGGCTTTTCCACCCAGGGCTTGAGTTATGCTAGCCATTTCATTTCCACTGGAGTTCCAACCTCTACTAGTACAGGCAATCATTCTTTAAGCTGTTTTGATAATAAAGACACTCCATCACCTTTCATGCAATAAGCGTTAACAACTGTTTACAAGGTGTACATGACAATGCCAGTCTTCTATAAATATTCATATATACACAGTACAACCTATCAAATGATACCTAATTCCGGTTGTAAATCATGGCAAAGTATGTAGATGAGTGCTTGTAAGGTGCGAAATTATAGCCACCTTACAAAATGGATTAGACGGAGTTGTCCAGGAAAAATCATCTTCAATTAAATTTAAAACTTGCTTCACCACCTGTCAGATACTTTATGTTATTGGGTAAATTATAAAAAACTTTTGCACCTGCATATTGAAATCCTTCTTGAGCCACTAATAGCTTTAAAAATGGGTAATAAAGGTCATGTTTCCCTTTGGCATTGTAGGTTTGAACACCTCTGTTCTTCTCAAATGGTGACAGATCATTTATAACGAATTTCATTAGCAAATATATGTAATGTGACAGCACAGTTAAAATGCCTAGCTCCTTGAAGAGGTACATACATGATGCCCATGGGTGAACACCACATATTCTTACTGCTCTCTTTCGTGCAGTCAATACTTTCTTTGTAAGTGATGAGTTACCCCAGACAATAATTCCGTACGACATTACTGAGTGGAAATATGCAAAATATGTTAGGAGGTTGATACTCCACATTTATTTCCAAGATTAGCAAGTGTGCGAAAAGCAAACGTAGCTGTACTTAATTGTTTGAGAAGCTCAGTAATACGCTCCTTCCAGTTCAAGTTTTCATCAGTATGTAACGCAATAATTAATGACGTATGAGAACTTTTACCAGACTGGGGCACCAACTGGGATCTCTCACTTATTGCGAGTGGTCGCTTTAACAGTTCTAGTTATCCATGCATTCCAGTTTACTTAGAATTAATTTAGGATGTCTATAAATCGTCATTAATGACTGCTGATGCAGATATGCAAGTAAATATTACCTATGTACCGAGCGAGGTGGCGCAGTGGTTAGCACACGGGACTCACAGTCAGGGGGACAATGGTTCAAACCTCCGTCCGATCATCCTGATTTAGGCTTTCCGTGATTTCCCTTAATCGCTTCAGGCAAATGCTGGAATGACTCCTTTGAAAGGGCATGGCTGATTTCTTTCCCCATCCTTCCCCAATCTGATGGGAGCCGATGACCTCGCTGTTTTGTCTCCTCCCCCAACCAATACCTATGCATTGCTTTTACGTTGAAAACATGAATGAAAAATCCAGCACTCATACAAAATCTGAAACGCCTGCAGAGTGTCCCATAAAAACTGTTTCTGTTAGAAGTGAAGTTGATTTAGTAGCTCAAATTCCCAGAAAACAACAATTAAGTATTGAAATTGAATTGCTGGAAAGGAAAAAAAAACAGTATTTACAAAACAAAGTAGATTTATTGTCGTCTGAAGATAAAACCAGTGGCAGTACAGGAGCTTGCACAGTAAGGTACGTGTACCAAATAAGGCCTACCTAACGTTTGGGACTTTCGAATTCAGTATGTGTTAGTGGTAAGATTCCAAGATCGTATGTGCAACATCCTACAACAATATTCAGTTCAAAAATAAATGAAATTTGAAAGTTTCTTTAGTTAATACAATCACTTTAAAGAAATGTTTATCTCTTGTAAATGGGCCTTGTTAGGAGACCTTGTTCCTAATGTGGCCCGTAGCCACATCTCGTTCATGTTAACATTCTGGGGCATGTAAATGGCAGGGAACCTGTTTGAATACACTGCAAGAGTTGTACCGTAATTTTATTTTAGAAATAAATGGAATGAGATAATACATAGAATTTTATAATCAATTGTTTTTACAAATGCCTCATACAGTACTGTTGGTACTTACTGCTTATTAACTCTTCAGATTATTAAATTTAATCAGCAATCACAATTGTTCTGACAGCAGTACTTTTCCTTAATATAATAGGAACAATAATTCTGATCATTACATTTTCAATGAACACTTGAATAATGATTTGTGAAACTGGTTTGGTTCATTTAAATCATTTTTTACAGGTGGGGAATAGGAAATGTCGCACTTTGTCTTTGAGTGTTATCCCTACACAATCTGCATGCACATATTTCATACACTTTTTGCAAAGTCTCATGTCGAATATCCTGTCTTCACAGCATACGTGGCAAAACCAGCCATCCTCTTGCAACACTTTCTTAGAGGCAGAGCTGCTACTTGCTCCAGCGGAGTCATTATTTTTGCATTTTTGCTTCTGAATATTCTTTACTGACAGTGAAATTTTTTGTGATGTGTATCTTCCTTAGACCCAATCTTTCGTTGATACCATTTTTCTTTAGATTCTGTGTGAACAGTGCCTTATACTATGACTTGCATCTTGTAATTTAATGCCTTCTTCTGTAGTGTTTTTTTTTTCTTCAGCTTTGGGGGTTGCAAAATTTCCTTGAAAGAACAATCGAGATCTTCATCTGCGTCACTATCTTCAAGACTGAAGTCATTTGAACTACCCGTCACTGAATATGCCTCACTTTCTGATGAACTGGAATCAATGGACCGGCGTCTCTTTTTTGGGAAGCCTTTGGGACTGATTGAGTCTCTGGCAGTTTCACTGTTTTAGGGGCAATTCTCATGTTCTCTTCTGGCTCAGGACGCTCTGATAGACGAGAGGGAGCAAATGCAGTGTCTCGAATAGCTTCTGGATCAAACGGATAAATCCCTTGCACGGAACCCAGACATGACATTTGCTGGGGATGCTGCTTTTGACCACACTTCGCTAAAGATTTTTCCAAACACATGTCTATTAATTGCGCTGTTTTCTTCTCTTTCATGTGTAGACCAATACAGCTGAACTTTGTCATCCCAGTAAGTCTCAAACGACTTGAATACTGATTTATCCACGGGTTGCAGCTCATGTGTTGTGTTGCTGGGCAAGCAGTAAAGTCTGATATTGTGCTCTTCAGCAAAATCGCAAATTTCTGGGTCCAAATGTGATGATAGTCCATCAAATATCAAAATAACATCTTTTGCAGGCTTGTATTTGGCAAAATGATGTATCCATTTGATGAATGTTGCAGTATTCATTGAGCCCTTATCTGTCATTTCTACTGCTGTCCCAGGTGGCAAATAGTCTTCCCAGTCTGGTTTGCGTAGCATTCCTTTGAAAAGTATCATAGCAGGAATAACCTGTCCAATTGCATTCCCACATGAGACAATGGCAACATTTTTCCCATTTTCTGGGGCAACAAGTGCAAGCGTTTCTCACCATTCTTCGCTAAAACTTCAGGAGACTTGTGGAGTAACTGGTGACATCCCTTGTCGTCCATATTGTAGATAAGGTGGGGTTTGTCAAATAACTCCAACTCGGACAAGACCGTTTTCAGTTTCTGAAACTGATCATTTCCAGTAATCTTGTTTAGCTTTGCAGGTCTTCCTGAATTAAAGTGTTGTGCCTCCCTTCTTCAAGTAGGGTCTTCGTAGGAAGAGCTTGAGCCACTTGCATCCAGCCAATCTCTTTGTCTCATTAAAAGGATTCTGCACACTATTCTTTTCACAACATACATATACACATTTTCTGAACACTTTTGCTGTAATTGGATACCCAACTTCAGCGAGTCGAAAAACTCTGGCAAAGTTCTCTTTCCTGAGCTTCGTCCAAACAGGTTTTTCATCCTAAACTTTTGGTTGTTAGTCCAGAACTTATGTGGTTGTGTAACGCATGTCGAGGTATCCTGTATGTTTTCGAAGCGGTTCTGACAGGCATCCCTTCAGCAACAGCTTCCAAAGCTGGTTTTAAATTATCTGCATCCCATGTTGCTCTTTTTTTCTGTGTCTCCTTCTAAAAACAAACATTGCAAGTAAACCTGACGTTCCTGAATTAGGGCTGTAAAACTATGATTATATAATTTTTTAAAGTACCATACTTCAATTATAACTACTAAAAATTATTGATCTAAATGCAGAACGCTCTGTCACAAAGATTAGCAAGAAGGAATAAAAAATGTTTTCTTTTGACATTTCTTGCAACGAACAACTACTAGCTCAGTAAAAATGTCTAAAATAATTTATATTTAATTTAGAGATAATAGAAACATGTTACTTGAGGTTTCCCAGGATATGCTACAATTAAATATGCACTGACGTTATGCACAGCTCTATAAAACATGGTCTGATTGGAGCGCCACGGATGGGCCTTACTGGGAACAACCAGTTTAAAACTCGTGTGCATTTATTGTTTAAAAAGAAACTTAAATTAGGAAGATAATGCAACTATCTTAATACAGCACAATTTTCTGTTCATAAATACATATTTACTAGTAAAAATGCTTCATAACCGAAACGATTAGATGAAACGTAGCGTGAAAATAAGCTGCCCTCCTTGGTTGAACGCCGTAGCACAACTGAGAGTAAAATGGCCGGCACGAGGGGGGGTGGGGGGGGGGGGGGGGACAGAAATATTTGTTGCCTTGGCCACTAGATGTCACAAGCTATCACTAACGAAGACATTTAGCGCTGTTTTCAAACTTTCTATGCCAGAAGATGAGAGCGGGCCGTATTAGGAAACGGGCCTAATTTGGTACATGTTCCTTAATGAATTTAAAAGCTTATGTGATAAGTTTTTAACTAAAACAGTTTGTTTTATTGACGTTTCCTTTCGTAAAAGTTTTCATTTAGTCAGATTAATTCAGTTTCGTAAGACAGTTCATTTCGAATCGTTGTAGTTAACTATCGTTTCCGGTTTACTCGGTTTCCATATGGCGTCGAGAACAACGCCTGACTTCATGCAAATCAAAGCAGCGGTCCTTTACGTTTCTTGCTGTCTACTCTTTATTCTGTGACCATGCGATGTCAATGTAACCTTGTCACTTCACCTAAGCTCCACCATGCCAAGTAAACTGAAATGGTCTTACCCAATACTTCATTCGTTTTAGAATATCCACAACAATATGGACCTCCACCAGACAAAGGCAGTCTTTTCTCAAAACACAGCTCTGCCAATGAACATCCAACGGAAATCGGAACAGAACATAGACGAGAATGGCGATCACTTTTTCAAAAAAGAATTAACTCACGGCCTGCAACCTGCGAGCGAATACTATTAGTCGAAGACTAAGTGGCTCCCCAGAGATGTAAAACTGATCCCGTGACCACACAAAGAGGTTGCTGCAGAGCTCATATTGATTAATTTAAACTGATTATAATAAAGTATTCCAAAGATAAATATTGCGATCTACTAAAGGCAAAGTGCAGTAGGAATTGATGAAGGTGTCGAATGATTTGGCAACTTTCAGCATGACTAAAGTATACAGATTCAAATCGATGTAGGCTTCTGTATTGTACATTTGCAACGCATTAGGTGGATTACGATAAGAACTGAATGAAGTACAATTGATCAAAGGATGAAACCAGTTTGTTGCCATCTGATCACCGGAGGTCGAGCAAATCATATACTTATTTAGTAGTCAGGGTGCTACGCTAGGTGTAATGTTGTGTTGTTGCATGGTGCCCTAGCGTAATATTTTAAATAATAAAAGGAATAGCAATGAATAAAAAGTAAAACAAAAATAAATGAATGATATTAAACAAGATGATATAGCAATATTGCTCCTCAGTCTGGGAACCGCAAGGGATGGGATTGACATAGTGCCAGACATTACAAGCGAGAGGCTATGTATCACATTATAGCGTACTGCGAAAATTCCATGAACTAACATATTTCTTCCCCGTAAGTAGATCTCACGAAAAGACCATCGAGTTCAAAATTGGAAAGATAGTTCACCCGGAGGTTCAACAATAACTGTTCTTCCCGGTCACTTTTGCGACTGGTACAGTTAGGGCGGCAAGTGACACTGGTACGTGAAGTACCCTCTGCTACATGCCACAAGGCGGCTTGTGGAGCGCAGGTGTAGAAAGAATACTGACCGGGAGATTTGCACCAAACACTAATCATAATATTCTGCTACGTGTGTTTAATATAGTAATAGTTTCGGGTGCTAAAGGCGTATGCTGTGTGCGCGTATACAGGGTGTTCTATTGATAGTGACCGGGCCAAATATCTCACGAAGTAAGCATCAACCGAAAAACCTACAAAGAACGAAACTCGTCTAGCTTGAAGGGGGAAACCAGATGACGCTATGGTTGGCCCGCTAGATGGCGCTGCCATAGGTAAAAAAAAAAAAAAAAAAAAAAAAAAAAAAAAAAAAAAAAAAAAAAGAAGGTTCAAATGGCTCTGAGCACTATGGGACTTAACTTCTGAGGTCATCAGTCCCCTAGAACTTAGAACTACTTAAACCTAACTAACCCAAGGACATCACACACATCCATGCCCGAGGCAGGATTCGAACCTGCGACCGTAGCGGTCGCGCGGTTCCAAACTGTAGCGCCTAGAACCGCTCGGCCACTTCGGCCGGCAATCTCAAAAACGTCGGTGTTGAGAATGCTACATCAACATCGATTGCACCCGTACCAGATTTCTATGCACCAGGAGTTGCATAACGACGACTTTGAACGTCGTGTACAGTTCTGCCACTGGGCACAAGAGAAATGGCGGGACGATGACAGGTTTTTTGCACACGTTCTATTTAGCGACGAAGCGTCATTCACCAACAGCGGTAACGTAAACCGGCATAATATGGCAACGGAAAATCCACGATGGCTGCGACAAGTGGAACATCAGCGACCTTGGCGGGTTAATGTATGGTGCGGCATTATGGGAGGAAGAATAATTGGTCCCCATTTTATCGATGGCAATGTAAATGGTGCAATGTATGCTGATTTCCTACGTAACGTTCTACCGATGTTACTACAAGATGCTTCACTGCATGACAGAGTGGTGATATACTTCCAACATGATGGATGTCCGGCACATAGCTTGCGTGCGGTTGAAGCGGTACTGAATAGCATATTTCATGACAAGTGGATTAGTCGTAGGAGCACCATACCATGGCCCGCACGTTCACCGGATCTGACGTCCCCAGATTTCTTTCTGTGGGGAAAGTTGAAGGATATTTGCTATCGTGATCCACCGACAACACCTGAAAACATGCGTCAGCGCATTGTACGGAAGGCGAACTACTCGCTGTTGAGAGGAATGTCGTTACATGTATTGCCAAATGCATTGAGGTTGACGGACACCATTTTGAGCGTTTATTGCATTAATGTGGTATTTACAGGTAATCACGCTGTAATAGCATGCGTTCTCAGAAATGATAAGTTCACAAAGGTTCACGTATCACATTGGAACAACGGAAATAAAATGTTCAAACGTACCTACGTTCTACATTTCAATTTAAAAAACCTACCTCTTAGCAACTGTTCGTCTACAATTGTGAGCCATATGTTTGTGACTATTACAGCGCCATCTGTCACAAGGCGAAAACAATGGTCCAACTAAAACATTCATATTTCTTTACGTACTACACGAATAAGTAATAAAAATGGGGGTTCCTATTAAAAAAAAAAAAAAAAAAAAACGCTGTTATGACCTATGGCAGCGCCATCTAGCGGGCCAACCATATCGCCATCTGGTTTCCCCCTTCAAGCTAGACAAGTTTCGTTCTTCGTAGTTTTTTCGTTTGACGCTTATTTCGTTGGATATTTGGCCCGGTCACACACGGTGAAAGACGCCTCACCTATAGAGAACTGATGATGTTCACGTCCCGCTTCATTCACAAATCACTAGCAGAACTGCATGTGCCCAGGTTGGTCCGCACTCTTTTCATAAACAAAAGAAAATTTGTGACTTAAAAGTGAAGCTCCTTTTTCATAATGATCAGACATGACACACTTTCTTGTGTTCGGGCTCATTTCACACAGTTTTCTAAAGATCTCTGTGCTGTTTCCGTACCTATATTCGTTAAATGTTGTCAGAAAATGTTGAAAACATTTTTCGCAATGTTTTTATTATGACCAGCATGCAAGTGGTTTGCAGTTAGCAGTACCACACTAAAACCAAGTGGTACCACCTGGTGACGAACCTCTCGAGTAAGGACGCACAAACCGTGCCCTGCGGCCCATGAGCCGCTTGCGGGCCGCCATTGGTCTCATGTCGGCCCACTCTTCACCTTTCGTTTTTGTAATTGTCTTATTTTACTCATCTATAATTCCCTTCCGTAAGCGTTTTGCCATTTTGACTGAAGATGCATCAGACGAAGCGCAGCTGGAACTCATCGACGTACTAAACGACGCGACACTGCGAATGACATTACAACTTCGCTTTAGTGTACGAAAAAAATTGAGCCAAACATCAAATCGTTAGTGAAATAAATGGACTGTCAGGTTTCAAATCAGACTGTGTAACTAACGTCTCTGTAAATATTGATTGTTGTAACTATATTTGTTAAATAAAATTAATGCAAAACAAATAATGTGCCCATTTTTTCTGCTCTTATGCAGTCAGAGTGAGGGGCTTGTGACCCACGATACTACCAAGTCTGTACACTCCCGCTCTCCATCAACGACCGCTCTACCTGAGCTTCGACATAATTTCACTTTTGATGATTGTTTCGTACAGTACGTTTCCGAGTTTGATCTTGTTTTCTTTATGTCTTATATTAAACACAACAGTAGTACTGCTACGACGATTCCTCCACGCAGTAACATAATTAAAGGTGAGCCTCAGCTCACAGAAAGTGTCCCATGCTTTTAAAGCCGATATTATCCAGATGGTAGAGAATACAACGAAGTCTTATGAGGTGAGCACCCAATGGTCAAAAATTAATGTTTAGTTTGTTATGGGCATACACAACTTACAGCAACAAGTTGAGCTCATTGCAACTGTTCGAAGTGACGACTGCCACGGGCAGTACACGCACTGCAACATAATACACTGACAGGGCTAAAATCGGTCATCAAACTAATATGTAACCATGCTTGCATATGTTGTTCATAATAGCTGTTGCACACACTGTATTATTCGAAGGCTGCATTTCACGGGCAAGTTGAGGGGTGCATATTGATAAATTCTCCCATGCGATGACCGAGCGAGGTGGTGCAGCGGTTAGCACACTGGACTCGCATTCGGGAGGACGACGGTTCAATCCCGTCTCCGGCCATCCTGATTTAGGTTTTCCGTGATTTCCCTAAATCGCTTCAGGCAAATGCCGGGATGGTTCCTTTGAAAGGGCACGGCCGATTTCCTTCCCCATCCTTCCCTCACCAGAGCTTGCGCTCCGTCTCTAATGACCTCGTTGTCGACGGGACGTTAAACACTAATCTCCTCTTCCTCCTCCCATGCGATGCTACACCACTCATTACCCGAACCAGCCCTTTCTGGCTTGAAAAACCCAGTGGGTGCATATTGATAAATTCTCCCATGCGATGCTACAACACTCATTACCCGAACCAGCCCTTTCTGGCTTGAAAAACCCAGTGTCTCTAAACCCTTTTACACAATCTTTTGCACGACTTTTGGCATCCGAACAGTGAAAGTGAGGTGATGGGGAACGACCCTTTTTTCGAAAAAATCGAAATATAGTAACAGAACGAGCGACGAGTTGCACTAAGAATCCGTGGCCGGACGGCTTGTCTGGAATACGGTAATTAATTATATATACAAACATTTCACATGAATCAGTCTATTTACTAGTGAAAACAATATCAGTATCCCTACATTAGTGCCTGAGGTTAGCCTTCACATACAAATAGAAAAACGCGGCGGGTGACTTTAATTTATAATATACAAAGGAGTAGGAACAAGCAATGACAATACAAACTGTCAATATACAAAGAGAAATTCGTAGTAGATGTTGTTGACAAAGGTCATTTGGTGAATTCTTCATATTCTATAGAAATGGAGGAATATGAGAGGTATTGTAGAAACATTTCAAAACGTTCACATTTATTAAGTCAAGAAAATATATTCTTACAAAATATATAGAGGCAGTAAGCAGCGCCCTTTTATTTTGTCAGTTGTATCTTGTGTTCTTTCGAAGTGCTATATAAAAATGAAAATTATTTTTCTCACGAAATATATCTGACACTTTTTAACTACTGAAACATTTTATTAAGAAACGTTCGCCTAATTGAAATGAAGTCCCATGCGTCTTGACAGAGCGTAGGAGGACGATGCGGGAAACCCGCACCGCCTTACGAGGCAAGGTCCTAGTGGAGGTGGTTTGCCATTGCCTTCCTCCGACCGTAATGGCGATGAATGATGATTACGACATAACAACACCCAGTCATCACGAAGCAGGAAAAATCCCGGGCCCCGCCGGGAATCGAACCCGGGATCCCGTGCTTAGGAAGCGACAACGCTACCCCGAGACCACGATATTCATTGTGTCTAGGATTTAAACTGTCATTTTTTCAATTAATGAGCTGCTCAGTTTCGGGACATCTCATACCACAAAAACTAAATTTTATAGGTGACACAAAACTTATTATATCCCAGAAAATTGAGGGTTAAGCGCTCACTCCTAAACATTTATGAGCATTACGTAATCAATAAAACCTCTATATTCCATACTCCAGGAAGGGGAGGGGGAGGATAAGTGCCCCTTGTAGATCCCCCCCCCCCCTCCCCTCCCAACTTGCGGACGCCTATGAGTACAGCTAATATTTTTCTCCAGTTTGTCATCTGCCGTGGTATGTACAATATACTATTGAGAACCCTGTTTCCACTTCTGTTGCGTGTCTTCCACTTTCAGGGGTTAACAAGTCACTGCTCTCCCTTCTGCTGTTCCTTAATTATCCTTAATCCAGACACTGTGCCAAGTATGCTACTTTATACTAACTTCCAGCTTGCTGGAATAGCTGTGGGTCAGCTACTTATGCGCTGTAACTGTTCGTTGTTTGTTGCACATTTTTGACATGGTTTCCACGTCTTTGAAAATACCATTTTTTGACTATGTTACGATGATTTGCTAATGAGACTCGGCACGAAATTAGTTATCGAGTGAATAAAAGTAAAATTAGCAACTTTGAACTGGTTTTTCGTTGTACTGATATATGCTATTTGTTCTTCGGGTCTTATTTACTTTCTATCGTCTGCAGAACTTTACATTCCAAGTTATTCTCATGACGCTTTTATTGCTCTCCTTCGTTCATTGTTTCCTCAGCATGTGTGTTAAATAACAGCTACGACTAAAATATGATTGTCTCATTTGATTTGCCACTTTCATCAATTTTTAACATAATCTAGTGTTTCAACTTCTTATTACTACATTTAAATATTGTGATAGAATTAATCCATGGGTGATTTTCTTGGCAAGACAATCAAAGACGAATCATCAGATGCCAGCGATTAAGCGGATAACAATAACAAAGTGTATATTATGTAAACTGGTGGTGGACGTAGGAGAAAGGAAAGGAAAGCAAGGAACTATTGATATGAGCTGCGCCACTCGGATACATTGTTAATCGCAATTGCACGGACTATCTCAGCATGCCTCCCGGCCGCTCCACTCTCCCACCTGGCGACGTATATTCACAGTGTTCCATGTTCTTTATATTCGCTACTTCGATATTCCTGCAGGAGGTCGAAAGTATTTGTGCATCTGCAGTTAATCTCCATGCTAGATAAACTAAAAAAAACTCAAACTTTTCACATCGTTTCATTTATTCTTTCCTTTTACAGTTACCAATTCCGATTTACATACAAATACCAATCCAATCTACACGGTCTTAACACAGTATCAAACTGAACGAAAATTGCCAACTAAATACTGGCCTAAACTGACTCAAGCGATCCAGCTACGTTCAGCTACATAATTTTTAACAATGAAGTTAAACTTTATTCCTTGGTACAATTTATGATATAATTAAATTTTTGCAATCCATGTAATGTCACAACAACATTCGTACTATAAATTACTACACATAACTACAGTTCAATCCAATTTTTATTTTTATTAACGTTTCCCTTTCCCGATGAAATTACAGAAACTTCCACACCTATCTCTTACTTCTCTCAATGTAGCAGCTTTTGAGCTTACAAAGAACTTTAACACTCGCCTACAAACATTTGAACATTTGTTAGTATGTTATCTTTCTCAGTAAATCCCAAGTTTACAAAAATGATGTCTTTTAGGAAGATTACAGGATTTACGATACATAAATAATGCACTGTTCGATATATGCTTATTATTGACTGACATTTTTTATTATCCATTTACTGAGTCGAAAGTGTGAATGAAAGAAAAGTCACAGAAAGTCTAAATTGGGAAATAACAATGCAAACTAAAAGACAATGCAAAGATAGAAATGATAAATTAGGAATATGAGACATACATGTGTATCGTGTTGCATACTCGTTTTGTGTGTGTGTGTGTGTGTGTGTGTGTGTGTGTGTGTGTGTGTGTGTGTCATTCTCCAACACTACTTAACATTCGTAGAAAAATTCTAGATCCACATGACGTCTGTTCAGTCAGAGCTGTGTCAAACAACTCTGACTGATTATCCAGCCGTTTCGAGGAGCCTACAATAACTTCTCGAAATTTTTTCCCTCTCCCTGTTTCGTTCTTTTTTATAATTTTCACGATTTTTACTTAACATTCCTTCTGTTTTTCCTGTCATTTGAACTTATACTAACAGTATTAACAATACAATAGGTAGCAAACAAAGCAGTCATCGTTATCAAACTTCATTAGAACAGTACAGTGACTTCGTTGAGCCTACTCGAATCGCGATTCTGTGGTGTCTACAACCTGTGAGCTGATTTAGCTGGGTACTAGGACAAGGTAGGTGGGAGTTGCAGTTTAACGTGAAATTCAAATCCAAGGGAAACTTAGCATTTTCGCTATTCAGAAAGCTCTGCAAAGGTAAGTATCAATAACGCCTTCAGTTCCTCTCTTCAGTCGATGATTCTGGTTGTGAGGTAGCAATATCAAGGTAAAACAAAACAAACAAAATATTTAAACTACATCTAATTTCCGATTAACCAGTAATGTGAACCTGATATTCACGGATAATCGAAAAAACACATGACGTTCAAACTGCATCTTTTTTTTCTACCGGAAACTGTATTTCACAGCATTTACGAAACTTGCTACACGTAGCATTTGAACGTCCACTGCATTACTCGTTGGGAAACTGACAACTTTTTTGCAAAATTACACTAAAACAGCACTGTACTTCTAGCATTTACTTCCACTTTCAGCTAACAACCGTCCATTAATTTCTGTTTCTATTCCTTGTTTTCCTGACAACGGTTCACGTTTTCTGGAAGGCCAAAATCCGGCTGCACAGTGGGGCCGTCTTCCTGCAGTAAAATATAAAACACACAGATTATAGTGCATTTTAAACGAAGACTTTCAGTGCACACTCCCCTGCATGGTGAAAATTCATTCCGCAAAATAAACTAAACTCCGTCCGAATAGGTCTCGGAGGATCCAACGGTACTGACCGGCCGCCGTGTCATCCTCAGCCTATAGGTTTCATGATGCGGGTATGGAGGGGTGTGAGGTCAACACACCGCTCTCCCTCCCGTTGCCAGTTTTCTTGGCTGGAGCCGCTACTTCTCGATCAAGTAGCTCCTCACTTTGCCTCACAAACGCTGAGTGCACCCCACTTACCATTAGAGCTCGGTTGACTGGACTCTCACCCACTGAAGTGCTAGCCAAACCCGAGAGTGCTTAGCTTCGATGATCTGACGGGAACCGGTGTTACCACTGCGGCAATGCTGTTGGCAATTCTGCAAAATATTCCTTCCAATTACAAGAGAATACTTCGGGCTAAATCTCAGAATTCTTTACGGATAACTCGCAAACTGGATAATCCACAGACAGATAAACGGTAGGTTACTGTACGTTACAAGGCTGAGGATCGTAATTAAACTTTTCTGTAAAATATTGCCACCAATCCTGAAATCTGATGGTATACTGTAAGTAACAAATTTCATTACTGATAAATAATGAAAAATATTTCTAATAGTTGACAAATCGTAAGGCTCCTTATTCGGTTACCAAAGCCCACTAAATATATAAATGGAAATCATCCGGAAGAAATTGGAACAACTTAAGTTTTATGATCGGCGTTCAGTACGGCCACTGAATTTTTTTTATCTTGGTGTTCTTTTTTTAAAAAAATAAATACTGTGCATTCATCTACTCTTTCCTTTATTTTAACATATTGCTCGACGGTGTTAGTGAAGTGCGCTGCAAGGCATTCGTAGGAAGTTGTTGAAGCTTAGCCCATAATCGGCTCCTTGACATTTACGGGACTGGACGTCAGACAACGTTTGTGTGGATAAATCGAGTGACGGTGGGCAAAAAGCGGTGTTTGTTTCGTTAAAGGAGCTGAGCCGCGTGTTTCTTAGAAATCGGCCGAGTCAGAAGGCCGCTTATCGCCGTGTTTGATCGTCCACACGTTGCGTTGAGCCGCACTGATGTTTGCGCGAGCGGAAGTCAGATGGCATCTCGAGCGTCGGGGCGAGTTAGTGTCAGCGGCCGCTGCCAGGTGGTGCGGCTGTTTTGATAGCGCTTTGTCGCCCAGCCCGAGATGCTATCTACGACGGAGGGGGTCCCTGATAGCGCCTATTATTATAACGGGACCCGACCAAGCGTACGCCCATTGACGGCAAGTCTGTCGGAAATCTCCGTCTCGACGTGATGCTGCATAGCAGCGCCTGCATCGCAACCAAATGTTAGCGTACAAAATAACGGCAGTGAACGCCATTTACTTCCACAAGCCTAAGTTTGTATAGCACAGATTCCACAAGCTGCAAGCCGTTTGTGATGTTTCTTTTTTTCCTGCGCATTGTGCAGATCACAGCATGAGGTCATTTTCAGGTAATCCTCCTGTGCACGAAGGAAATTATTACAAGCAAAAGAATGACGAGCTATCGACGCGAACACACGTATTGCTTTGGTATACGTGAAGTCTGTCCCGGGCTGTAGTAGAATCACGCACACGAGAATTTTCCTAATCTTAAATTTATAATGACTATTAACTAACCCATGATGAGCTTTCTGTAATCAAAGTAGCAGCTCTTTGTTATCAAAAACAAAATTATTAATTTAGTAACTAAAATTGAAAATATTTGGAATTGAACCTGGAGCAGTTTACTTTACCCGATATGCTATATAAACAGCAATCACAAAGGAAAACGTGTCAGTATATAAAATTAAAGATTATTTGTGAAATGTGCAACATTATGATTAAAAAAAGTCTAGATCTGCATGTATTCTGGAAACCATCGTGAAGTGCATGGCAGAGGGTACTTCCGACTGTATCCGATTTAACCGCTTCTTCTATTTACTCTCGTATAGTGCGAAGGTGGGGAGGGGGGAGCGGAAGAGGGGAGGAATGTTCTGTGCCCGCTGAAATTAATCTCGTCTTCGCGATCCTTTCCTTATGGAAGCGATACGTAGGTGCTTGTGATATATTCATAGATCATCGCTTGAAGTTGGTTCTTGAAACTTAATTAAGAAGGTGTCCACGAGATTGTTTGCGGCTGCAGTATTGGTTCAAATGGGTCTGAGCACTATGGGACTTAACATCTTAGGTCATCAGTCCCCTAGAACTTAGAACTACTTAAACCTAACTAACCTAAGGACATCACACACATCCATGCCCGAGGCAGGATTCGAACCTGCCACCGTAGCAGTCCCGCGGTTTCGGAGTGAAGCGCCTAGAACCGCACGGCCACCGCGGCCGGCTTTTATATTACATTTTTTCACAATTTTTAGTACATATTTGAAGTTGTTCTTTTGAAGTTGTAGTAGAACATAACTTTATTTCACTGTGTGAAGAGGTCTTACTAGTTTTTGAGCTTCCATCACGTCAAGTGTTCCTTATTTGACTGTGTTAAGCAAGTATATGTGCCACAAACGAAGAAGTTCAATTGCACTGGGGGGGGGGGGGGGGGGGGGGGGGAGAGGGGAGGGGAATGAATGGAATAACAAGAGTTCCGATGTAAAGAAATAGCACACCAGTTGCGTTAAAAAACAATTTTTGATGCCACTAGTGCGCTATTCTTTCATATCGGCGCTCTTCAAAAATAGTTGCTGAAAATGATGAACAAAAATCTAAATGACAAGACTGGTCTTTGCTGCTGGTGGAGACGTGTGAGGGGAACTTCTGGCGTAATCGGCGCTACCAACAGAAACTGCGACGTCTAGCTTCAGAATGCAATTTTGACACTACAACTGCTAGGTCGCTGGCGCTGGCAGAAATGATGAAACAGGGAAGTCGACATGAAGTGTTCAGGACATATCCGATATGTGACGAAACCTATCGACGACACATCGGGCACCTTTTATTGTGCCACTTACATGCAGTTAACATTATTAGCAAAGTGGTTATCGCCAAGCGTGAACGTCCTTTGCTTTCCTTTCAGTTCTGGCTGTAAAGGGGGATATGCAAACTGCTAGCTTGTTGATGTACAGAATATCTAATAATAAATAAATACGTAAATATACAGCTCCAAAACCGGCAGAATATTTAAAATGTCCAACCGGTATTTTTGTAGGATGGTACATCGATATTTTGCCGTCAATATATCGATAATTCTTTCGCTGTAACGAGAGCCAATAATAACATTTTGATAAATATCGATATATCGGATGCCCTATATTTTTAAAAATATCAACAGGCCTACACTGCATGTCCCCATATTAACTGAATGGGTAAGTCAGTTCAAATGTCGGAGGAAGGTAACGGCAATTCACATCCAAGAAGACCATGCCTGGTGAAGCTCTATGGTGTTCAAAACAAACTTCGAACTGACAACTTTACCTTTTTAAAAGTTACGAAATGACGAGGTCCGTCAGTGAAATGTACAACTCATAGAAACATCTGCAAGAGTATTCAACAATAAAATTGACGCTGAAAGGAGCAGTAAAGCAGACAAATTCTAGGACCAAGTAATAAAGAGCCTTGAAAATGATGGGCACGCAGAGGTACAAATCCATCCATTACGAAATGCGTTAGAGACACCTACTTAGTAGCCCTGATGAAAGTGACAAGGCGTGTCTGACATAAACTCCTTGGCCACGGCAGGCGCGGGTCGAACGTTCGGTTCTGGGGTTGGGGGAAGATCACAGTTTCTTCACATTTCTCCCCCTCCTCCTGCACATACTGTTTTTATTTGTGTTCACTTACTTTTAAAATGCCAGAGATGCCTATAATTTTAATAACAATAAAAGCACATCCAAGAATTTGCAATTCAGTGAAATATAGCATTATAAAAACATTCGTCCGAATATCTGGGAAAAACATGTGCATGCAATTGATATGAGAACTGTAATGGTAACAACTCTCACAACTCTGATAGCGTCATAATTTACGCAATATAAAATCGAAACGTATATGTATCGAAGTGTATTATTGGAAACTGACTTAGCAATGGGACTATGAACACAGGTTAAGAGAGTAAATGATTAGACGAACGCTGTTGCGTTCGGAGGTCAGTATTTGTGTTTCTAATTCTAGATTTCTAGGTTCTGTCTGTGGACATACGAACTTTGTCGGATTTGTTGTTGATAGCGGGTTCGGTTATCATGGGACTGTGCATCTTTAACCAGCTAGAATATTACCTGTCAGGTCGTAACTCCATGCAAGGGTTTCCCTCTCCCAAGCAACTGAAATGTATCCTGTATCAAATGTAGCTTCTAATTTCTAGGATTCCTTGCCATTTTCGAGACTCTTAGTTTTCATTCTCTTTTTTTCTCAGAGAGTCCATTGTGGAATAAGGAAAGTGATGGTTTAAAAAAAAAAATAAACGCTCCTACGCCCTACCCATCACCGATGGATGCGAGCCTGTACAATGAGCAATCATGAACGATGACCGTTCGCCTCGCTAAAGTTGGTCGCAGCTAATTCAAGGAGGCACATACCTCAGTAGCTGGTGACTTAGGGACTGCGGTCGGGCGTGATCGAGGTGAGGTGGGATGGAGGGCACATAAGAACCCTCATGTCCGTCGAATAGATTATTCCGCCACGATTCTAGATTAGTCAATTCGTGCGTCGTCTTCTGATAATACAGACCACCTATGGAGTACTTTAGCTATCTATCCAGGCGATTATTCTCCGTGCTTGCCACATAATATGGCAATGTTTCGGCTCCCTTGTTCACCTCCGTTCCCTTTAACGTGAACTGAGCAGAGATATTCCTTGGCAACACCGCAAAACGATGGGACGGTATGACTGTTCACCGAATGCTGTTGTTCAGTACTGAAATGACGTCTGAAATGTTTCGTTGTGAGCTGTTTATCGTCTTTTTCTTTTCTTTTTTTGAGTCATCCATCTTTATAAATAAAAACAATAATCGGGTTTCGAACACGGGACGCAATAGTGAGAGGACGCGACGTTAGGCGCTGTGCACCAGCTGGCCTGAGATTGTTACACGCCGAAAGGAATCTAACTAACGACGAAAACTTTGACTGTCGTTTTTTCAGAAACGGACGTAACCTACGGATAAGCCGAGATACGTGTTCGTTAGATTGACTCTTCTTCCACTGAGCGAAGTTTGTGGGATATCGAGTTATGCCACTTGCAGCGTTCTCCACGTTGGACTTCATAGCCTTGCATGTCATTCCATAAAGTAACACGCAATATAAATAGACAAAATTTAAATTTTAGCCTGGGACAGTGAATGACATTGGACCAGTAATAATGTGAAATAGTTACAATCGTCCCCCTTCCCCAGTTCCGATTAAAGTTTTCGGGAGGATTTACATTGCTGCCAGATAAATACGTTAACTGATAAGTTCCTCCCATTCATTCTCAGTTGCAAACATCCTCTGCCCCACTACCGGCTTGCGTTGTAATTGGCTCAAAAGTACCGCGACTTTATAATGGGACGGACCTAAACCAGTCCGATTACCACTTGGCAAAAGATACATATTCCTTGTCCCGAGCGTCGCACACACTTTTCCCTCGTGCACCGATGTCAACCTACGGCCTGCTCCCCCCTCCATGAGCACTCCCAAAGATGATGTTCTCTCCAGCTCTCGGTTCGCTAGGGGCGGACAGTACCGTTGAAAGACCATAAACGAGACGTAACAGCTAGGCACGGGAAGGGTGAATCTTCTTGAGCACTTGAATGAGAAACCGCTGCTGCGTTTGAGAGTCTACATCTACATCTACATCCATACTCCGCAAGCCACCTGACGGTGTGTGGCGGAGGGTACCTTGAGTACCTCTATCGGTTCTCTCTTCTATTCCAGTCTCATATTGTTCGTGGAAAGAAGGATTGTCGGTATTCCTCTGTGTGGGCTCTAATCTCTCTGATTTTATCCTCATGGTCTCTTCGCGAGATATATGTAGGAGGGAGCAATATACTGCTTGACTCCTCGGTGAAGGTATGTTCTCGAAACTTCAACAAAAGCCCGTACCGAGCTACTGAGCGTCTCTCCTGCAGAGTCTTCCACTGGAGTTTATCTATCATCTCCGTATAACGCTTTCGGGATTACTAACTGATGCTGTAACGAAGCGCGCTGGTCTCCGTTGGATATTCTCTATCTCTTTTATCAACGCTATCTGGTACGGATCCCACACTGCTGAGCAGTATTCAAGCAGTGGGCGAACAAGCGTACTGTAACAAGCCAGCTCTACTCTCGCCACGATGACTGGAACGGTTCGGCGATATCACGTGATCAGCTCTTTTACCCGCTGACTCCGTAACACTCGGGCGCAATATGGACAAGGCGACCGCATTTTATCGCAACCAGATCTTGTGTGCCATACGCATGGGATACTATTCCTCCACAGTAGTGGAAAAACTGTGTTTCTCGAGTGTACTGGAGTACTTTGATTTGGGGAAAGCTGGCGCCGTCCACACTTTTGTCACTGTCGAGTGGATTGTAGCTGCGGAAACACTGAAAAATGTTCTCTTGTCTAGGAAGTAAGCTTGCCCTGGATGGCCGAAGCGAGGAGGATACAAAAGTAGACTGAGAGACGTGAAGAAAGATTTCGTCATTAAAAGAACCCAGTTAGTATGAGGTACTGAAAAGGAACTGAAACGTGGAATCGCTTGTTACAATGGAAACGCTGTGGCGTCCTTCCCTGTGGCCAAGGAATTCAGCAGACAACGGCTGTTGACGGGGGTAATATAGGCCGAATCCATAGCAGAAACAACCATCTACATTTCAGATGCTCTCCTATAAATGAACGTAAACACAACAGAATTTGTAAGCTAATATTTCTGTTAGTAGATGAGTAATTGGTGAAAAAGTTTTATAGTAGTTTTGCAGTGATAGGAAGCAACTGCAGTATTATCATTTTTGTAGTATTATCACTTTTTCGTAATGGTTATACAGCACAAGGAAAAAATAATTATTATGTACATTTATTATTATCCTCGAAAATGTGAGTTATGTGACCTTTGTTAGCTTCCCAGATAACAAGCTGTAATTTTAAAGCATAAATAAATAATTAAATAAAAATGGAATTGAGTAAGACGCTCCTGAAACCGTGCGCCTGGAGAACAGTGTTGTACGGAAGTGAAACGTTGACGGAAACATAGAGGAGAAGAAAGTGGAAGTATCTGAAATGTGATCAAATCGAAAAACTTTAAAAATTAAAGGTACAGATAATGTACGAAACAGAGAAGTGCTAAACGCTTTGTATTCAACATTTTTTAAAATAAAGCAAGGGTTTAAACACAATGCCCACTGCCCACTACGAGACTGAATGTTCCCTGATGGCACTGCTCACACTTGAAGCAGTAAGAAAAGTATATAAGCGGCATGGAGACGAATGGAAAACCTACTAGCGACAACACGGGTCACAAATGGGGAAATCCACTCATATAAGCACCTTTGATAAAGGGCCAATGCTGGGAAAGAACATCTCGGAAATGGCGAAGCTAGTCATCTGTTTGTGTGCTACTGTTGTATCTATGGGAAGTGGCTGAATGACAGTGAAACCTCGAGTAGGTGACTAGCCGACAAGGTGTATGAGTCCATGCCTTATCACAGAACATGGAGATCGGAGGCTTATCCTCTCTGTAACGCAGGATAGCCAATGGCCTGTGGCAGATCCGACTACAGAGTGCAATGCTGGTGCAGGCAAAAATATTTCTGACCACACGGTTCAGCGCACAATGTTGAACATGAGTCTCCGCAGCTGACGACCCTAAGTGTTCCCATTTTGACCCAACATCACCAATTATGATTGCAGTGGTCACGGGATCATTGATCCGTGTATCAGTGAAAACGGGTCGCCTGATCGGATGAACCACATTTGTCTTCACACTAGCATCATGGTCGTGTCCGTATACGTTGGCATCAAGGGAAAAAATAATAAGGAAGATTATATTTTAATATATTGTTGGCACCGGGGTCACAGCAGACGGCGCCCAGGCTAGGATTATTTTGTTAAGGATGGGGAAGGGAATCCTTTCAAAGGGATCATCCCCAAGCTTGACTAGAGCGATTTGGAGATACCACGGAAAACCTGGGCGGAGGCGGAACTGAACAGCCGTCCTCTCGAATGGGAGTTCATTGTGCTAACCACTTTCGCCACCTCGCTCTGTGTCATCAAGGGGAAACGGTTGCTCGAAATATTCGCCATGCAAAGGACGCAGGCCGATTGGAACAGTATTACGCTAGGAGGGGACCTGTGAAGTGAAGGCAAGCACCATGACAGCTTTGAACTACGTGAACTTCATTGCCAACATCTGTATCTATTCATACTTTATGTCATCTCCGACGGTGTGCCATCTTTCATCAGGATAATTGTCTGTATAACACGGTCAGAATCGTGCTTGCTTGGTCTTGAGGATCATCTTAGTGAACTCACGTTGACGTCTTGGCCACCAGACTCACGCCACCCGAGCCTGATGGAACATATCTGGGATGATAACGGGTCCCAACTCCACGTCCACAAACGGCCGGTGTGTCATTTGCGTAATTTTTGTGGCCTGTGCGTAGCCATCTGGTACCTCTAGAAACCCACCAAAGAGTTGTACAACCCATGCCACGCAGAATCGATGCTGTACTACCTTCCAAAGACGGACCAACACAAGTGGTCATAATGAATTGGCTCATCAGTTTATATGGATCATATATTGTGTCTGTGGACTGGCCTCACCAGGCAGCTTGTCACATTCCTGGAACATCAAACTCAAAACACAAAAACATCAGTTCATCGAGGAGCTTGATGAAGAATTCATAAACGTCTCTGATCTTAACGTAGACGTAAGTACAAATACATATTGTTTCAAAATTTACTGAATACCTGCCTTTCATTCATTACATGGTACATTAACTCTGATCCATGCCAAGAGAATTGGACGCAATAAAATTTATTGCGTCTAGTTACGGATATAGTGCTTACTGTGCCATGCGGTCCTGCCTTGCGCGAATTTTAAAAATCCCGCCACCTACAGTGTATGGCGCTGTCTGTCAGTGTTACGCTTGTCCGAAATAGTTACTCGCTCCCTGCTGAAGACGGTACTCTCACGACACGGTGACGTGCTGTGACGTATGCACTACGGCCTGTCTTTCTCGTGGGCCTCGGTTCGGAAGTAGATGGCGGTATGGGCCGCCTCTTGCGGTTGCGGTATTTTCCTCGTTGTATCACCGAGGCGAGACTCAATCGATTGTTTTTTGACTGGTTTAAAATGCCTTCGGACAGTGGTGGTGTTGCTTGGAGTGAGACCTAGTTACCTGTTCAGATCTTTGTCGCAGAGAAGGAGTATTTCCCTCTCCGTGCACCTTGCTCTCTTGGCAGTCGATAGCTTCCGTGCCGGCGTCGTAACAGATGTCGCTCTAGTCCTGCTGGTTCAGTTCATTTCTGGCACCTGGCTCACTCGAGGGACCTCGGCCGTTCCAAATTGGCACCGCTTCCGGGAACTGTTTGTGGAATTTGAGAAGAGAGAAAAAGAAATGAAAAATTTTGAAAATAGTGTCAGCCCAAAAGAAGCTCAGTCGCAAACACCTAGCGCCTCTCTCCCACTCCCACGCTCCCTGCTGTTTCACTGTCCTCGCTGACGACATTCCACTGACACAAGAAGCAAAGAAGAAAGATCTTGATTTTCTTTACGTCCCTGTGCAGTAGCAGCCGTAACTAAAATTGGTGTGATATCCCATATTTAAGAGTCATCCAACAAATTAGTCCAAACTCTCAAATCTCGCAACGATAAAACTCCATAACCATGCAAGAGACGTCACAACTTACATCTTACTGAAGAGCAATAGTACAATGTGTTTATTAGGTAATTGTGGGGTTCATAAAATCACTTTTATGGGTTGTAACAAACTGCACGTTGGTCAGACAGGTCTGCAGCGGCTAGACTGATTTGAGCATTAAAGTAGCTGGAGGTTACACAAGTCAGTCTTTCCCAAGGCATTTGCTGAAGGGTCCTGGATGCAAATTGACGCAGAAGTGCCACAACTGCCTGAAAACTTTTTTAGTTGCAACAGTAGACAACAAACGGGCTTTAATGTTTACTTTAAAAAACAGTACGCGAGGCCCACGAGGAAGACAGACCGTGGCGCGTACGTCACAGCACGTGACACTACAGGTTTTAAGAGTGTCGGCAGCCGCCTCGGACGTAGAGCGTGTAACAGTTTCAGACAAATTTAATAATTCTTGACTGTTTATTTAAATGCATGCAAGCTCTCGATAGCACACGAAAAAATTAAGACCTTTAGAGAATATGTTTCCAGTTATTGATTTCCCATGGGCCCTGCACAGAGCAGAGCGTTCGGAAAGTGTGGCCGACAAGCCGACTAGTATGACGTCACAAGTTCATTGCAGGAGCCGTATATCTCACTGGCCCCGAACAGTACGTTTGTGACGTCACACGTTGTGTCACAATGGAGCATTTCGAGAATTAATCGTTTCACTTGTGGACCGAGGATGGTCAGTGTGACCGAAACAAAGCCCAAAGAAAAACATTAACAGCTGTTTATTGCCTAACGCAGTTCCTATCATCTCGTTATTACATTCCGTTTCGTTGTTGTTGTTGTCCATGCTACTCTATCCTGTGCAAGCTTCTTCATCTCCCAGTACCTACTGCAACCTACATCCTTCTGAATCTGCTTAGTGTATTCATCTCTTGGTCTCCCTCTACGATATTTACCCTCCACGCTGCCCTCCAATACTAAATTGGTGATCCCTTGACGCCTCAGAACATGTCCTACCAACCGATCCCTTCTTCTGGTCAAGTTGTGCCACAAACTTCTCTTCTCCCCAATCCTATTCAATACTTCCTCATTAGTTATGTGATCTACCCATCTAATCTTCAGCATTCTTCTGTAGCACCACATTTCGAAAGCTTCTATTCTCTTCATGTCCAAACTATTTATCGTCCATGTTTCACTTCCATACATGGCTACACTCCATACAAATACTTTCAGAAACGACTTCCTGACACTTAAACCTATACTCGATGTTAACAAATTTCTATTCTTCAGAAACGCTTTCCTTGCCATTGCCAGTCTACATTTTATATCCTCTCTACTTCGACCATCGTCAGTTATTTTGCTCCCCAAATAGCAAAACTCCTTTACTACTTTAAGTGTCTCATTTCCTAATCTAATTCCCTCAGCATCACCCGACTTAATTCGACTACATTCCATTATCCTCGTTTTGCTTTTGTTGATGTTCATCTTATATCCTCCTTTCAAGACACTGTCCACTCCATTCAACTGCTCTTCCAAGTCCTTTGCTGTCTCTGACAGAATTACAATGTCATCGGCGAACCTCAAAGTTTTTATTTCTTCTTCATGGATTTTAATACCTACTCCGAATTTTTCTTTTGTTTCCTTTACTGCTTGCTCAATATACAGATTGAACAACATCGGGGAGAGGCTACAACCCTGTCTTACTCCCTTCCCAACCACTGCTTCCCTTTCATGTCCCTCGACTCTTATAACTGCCATCCGGTTTCTGTACAAATTGTAAATAGCCTTTCGATCCCTGTATTTTACCTCTGCCACCTTTAGAATTTGAAAGAGAGTATTCCAGTCAACATTGTCAAAAGCTTTCTCTAACTCTACAAATGCTAGAAACGTAGGTTTGCCTTTCCTTAATCTTTCTTCTAAGATAAGTCGTAAGGTCAGTATTGCCTCACGTGTTCCAGTGTTTCTACGGAATCTAAACTGATCTTCCCCGAAGTTGGCTTCTACTAGTTTTTCCATTCGTCTGTAAAGAATTCGTGTTAGTATTTTGCAGTTGTGACTTATTAAACTGATAGTTTGGTAATTTTCACGTCTGTCAACACCTGCTTTCTTTGGGATTGGAATTATTATATTCTTCTTGAAGTCTGAGGGTATTTCGCCTGTTTCATACATCTTGCTCACCAGATGGTAGAGCTTTGTCAGGACTGGCTCTCCCAGGGCCGTCAGTAGTTCCAATGGAATGTTGTCTACTCCGGGGGCCTTGTTTCGACTCAGGTCTTTCAGTGCTCTGTCAAACTCTTCACACAGTATCGTATCTCCCATTTCATCTTCATCTACATCCTCTTCGTAGGAAAACATCCGTTTCGTAGGAAGGTTAATTTGCTGGTAAGTTATTGGGTCAGATTAACACAATGGAATTGCCAGAGATACATCTGCTACAGAACAAAATGGCTGCTGAGGAGTTCAATTATATACACGGAGACACTACGATGCATACAGAAATGTCACTTGCAGAAAGTACACATACTTCACAGACCAAAATTTCCTCATCCATTATTTGCCCAATAATTCAGTGAGTAAATAATGTCAAAGTTCGTGTTACAATGACATTGGCCGGAAGCGGCCGCCGTGTGCAGACATGGAAACAAGCAGTAACACTGAAATCGTCCTGGTCTGCGGTTACTTACCAGAAAAAGTGCGCCAAGTTCGACTTGCCAACTAGCCCCGCCAGACATCCTCGGAGAAAGTATGGTGCTTCCGAAGTTACGAGGCTTCTTGGCGTAGTACAGTAGTGAAACTTTTCGAGTGCATTGCAAGAAACGTGCTTCGTTCAGATTCATCACATCCAAGAAATGTTTATAATGTGGTCTTTTTATATATTAATTAGTTACTTTTGTGTTATTTCGACCTGATCTCTCATGATTTTTGGGCGTGGTGTAGACTATAACAACAGCCGAGGAGAGATGCAAGAAGTTCCCGACTAAACCAATCAAGCAAATTAGCCCAGCACAGTTTCGAATACAATCACGAAATGAAATACGGTGAGACAAGTATCGTGGTGCAAAAGTCAAGTTTCTGGGGCAGTATAATGAAAGAGTCTGTCGAAATAAAAATGTCAGAAAATCTAATAAACGAGGACGGAGGCTTCAGTTTAAATAAGACTTCGTGTCTGACACTCAAATTTTTAAGATCTAGCTGGACATCACATTCATCAGAGTTTGGAAAAAATGTGGGAATCTGTGTTTTGTGGAATATTAGTATGGGCTCTGAAAAACAAAAGAGCATCAAAGGGTGTAGCGAGTAAACATAACAACAAAACTGGCAACACCTGAAGAAGACGGCTGCGTCGATCGTCGAAATAATTGTGCAGAAAATGGAAACAACAGCTCGGCGAAACATCATTCTTCCGGCTTGTTTGAAATCTGCAGTGTCAACGATAGATTCGTAAGTACTGGTTAGCATGAAAAATGATAAATAACTGTTTGATTCCAATCAGCGTTATCTGGATAGTACATTACCACATATAGTTTTTGTTGCTAGGCGACGATCTTACATATGATAGCAACAGCAAACGAGGGTATGATAATAACAGCATCCTAACATACAATTCTGATTAACTGTCTTGGTTACGTGAACTTGCCTTGTGATATGTATGTAATGTAACTGAGGAAAGAAAGTGTGCCAACGTCTATGTTCCCAGTGATTGCGACCATACAGTAAAATAAAAGAGTACGAAAGTATGGGAAAACATCACTTCCTTGTTTCATGTCATTTAGAAAAGTGAAAACCCCAAGTCGAAAGGTAGTAGTGTGCCGATTTTCGGCAAGCTTGTGTCCCGGCCGCGAGTGTTAAAGTCGATATTCGCCTCGCCCGAGATACTGGGGTAATTTCCAAGAATGATTGCCTGTCGCGAATTATTCGTGAGTTGCTAGGAAAACCCAGACGATTTATGTCGTTAGTGAGTTGGATGTCTGTTGTACTTGACGTTTCTTCGGCGGATTCTCTCACATGGAAGAATCTAATTCCATGTTTATCCAGCGTAGAAAATTGTTCGACTTTTTGTCGCAAATATGGAATACTACCAGACGAGGAAAGAAGGGACTGCGTGGACTGTGGTGGTGCGAAGTGTGTAAAACTTCGTAAGAACAGTTTCGATGCTGAAATACTGTTACCCTTTCATTGCGGACAGTGCGGAAAACGAACGAGTTTCAGGAAGAATACATCGTTCGACTCATCCAAATTATCCATTCAGACCACCATAATGGACTTTCACGTGACGACAACACCGACGACGAGTAAGATAAGTCGTCTCCTTTGCAGTGACAAGTATTTTTGTAACGCTTTTCTTTTGTCGTTACAGTAGTGACCAATGTAAACATACTCATAACGCCCGCCACCAGAGTCGCATGATCGATTTACGATCGCAAGCTCGACATGTATCGTTTGGACCCCTCGACTTCGATAGAGAATCATTCTTGGAAATTACCGATACTGGGGCGCCGAGTTGGCAGCGAGTGGCCCTCTGGTGACGAGGGGAGGGGGTTGGAGAGTACCGAGCGAGAAGGACAGAACGGCAGAGTGTTGGGGTCCGGATGGTCCGAATTGTGCGTTAATAATTTTGGCACTGTGTGGCAATGAACTGATGGTGAAACCGATACGCTTGGGAATTCAACGGAGCTGTGGAACGATAAGACGTGGGCTCTGCAATTGTGTGGACGCAATTTACGGCGAGCTGTGGCCGATGTCGTTTGTGGGTGTTTTGCCACGGCAGATAAATAAGAGAGCGTGGGCCCAACCTGAACACGCTGTGCTGTAGCATGTTCGATCACTATAAGGATGTCATGATATTGGCGAAGAAAGCAGTAGAATACGGTATGTGTGTTAACCTTCAGTGACTTCTGCGGTGTTAGTTTACTTAACTTCTAGGCGATTCAGTCTGGAACCGCACGAACGCTACGGTCGCAGGTTCGAATCCTGCCTCGGGCATGGATGTGTGTGATGTCCTTAGGTTGATTAGGTTTAAGTAGTTCTAAGTTCTAGGAGACTGATGACCTAAGATGTTAAGTCCCATAGTGCTCAGAGCCATTTGAACCATTTGAACCATTATTTTCTGTTAACAGGATTACTCACTGGACAGATGTGAAATTGTCAGTTCTGCGCTGTAGTTCAGCGGGTTATAAATACTCGAATTTGACAAATATGCTAACTGAGAGTTTTGGATATGTTTTTATGTCTACGTGTTAAAGTTAATTCTGAAGTTTATAAGGTACCTTTCTACCATTACGATTCTGTAAGTTTTTATTTGGAAGTGATGTTGTTTGCTACTGCTGTTGGTTGAGAATTTATTACCCGATTAATCAAAGGTAGAGTTATTTAGCCAGCCTTTCTATGAAGTGTTTTAAGACTTGTTTTTCAGTGAACTATTATTATTAAATTACGTAAATCAGTAATGTTGTGTAAGCAGTTATTGAAGGCGCCCATCTCCATTAGCCAATCAACCATGGCCAGTTGTGAATGGGCATTGATGTAACATTAGGGGCCTAGAGGCTATTTGCTAAGTTGTGGCAACGCTAATCCTGTTGTTTGTTGGAAATGTCGTGTGGCTAGGGCCTCCCGTCGGGTAGACCGTTCGCCTGGTGCAGGTCTTTCGATTTGACGCCACTTCGGCGACCTGCGCGGCTCTTGTTGAAGTGTCTAGTCGCCCCTAAATTAAATACTAATTCCGCACAGTAGATGCAGTCGAGTCATTTTTCTTTAGAATCTAATTATATTATTCCAAATGACATAACTACACGGTTACAGAATAAATTCAGTGCGAATAAATAAAGCACTTCTACATAACGGAAATAAATTAGTACTAACAACTGAGTCTCTTCCAATAGTAATATTATGTCTTGCTCGTTCATCAGGTATAAATTTTTCCCAATGTGCATTAATTGTGAATGATACTATACGTACCTTTTATTGTGTTATTAAAGTTCTATATGAACATTTCGAATTCTGAAAGTACTGATTATGTCGCAACAAACAGTTTATGGTTAGTAAAAATGACAATGGAAATGGGGCAACAAGGAACTATGAGAACTAAAAGCGCACATTATGAGTCTGCTTTTCATAGTATGAATGCGTACTCACTTGGTCGGCTACATTCAGTATATTGAAACATCAGCCTAACACACATTCCTTCATAATATCCAAAAATGCAAAACATACAAGTTAGATTTAGTAAAAAAATATTCTCACCCTGAAAATTGTTAGATACTATAGCAAGTGATGACAAGGGTATTTTATAGTGTATCATCTGTCTGAATATTACAACGTTGCTGCTTTAATAATCTATAAAAATATTATCTGTATACAATCTAAGAATAAAAGCGATGCAGCACAAGGGAATTATCCGAGTGGGGCAGAAATTGGTAGAGGTGATGTACATCTACATATGAACAAATAATCACACTTTCAGAAACATTCGATGATTTATTCAAGAGGGAGAGCTTCACAAAGTGTGCAAGTCAGTAACGCGTTGGTCCACCTCAGGCGCTTATGAAACCAATTATATTGCTTTGCATTGGCTGATAAAGTTTCCAAGAAACTTCTCCAGGCGGCTGTAAAATGAATGTGCGTAACGGAAAATACTGAACGCGAAAATGAAGGTTTGGCGCTGTCTGACTACCCCCTGAGCAGATCTTAGGATCTCTTAGTGGTGATATTATCTCCTCCTCTTTGCTCTTTAACGTATAAATTACAACATAAATGAATGATTAAGGGAACTAGTAACTACAAAATGATAAATGCTGTTTCTGCTTATACATTTATTGTAGATTAAAACCCCTTTATATGTTACAAATGTTTACATAAGAGTGTACAGTGGGCATAAAGAGATACAAATGAACTTCCTAACTAATATTATTGATCAATTGCCCAAATCTGCCCCCGTTTCATGGCTATGCGAGCTAATATAAATAACGCGAGATGACTGACATCATCTACCCACCAAACTCTAGAAGACACTACTTTCAAAGATGATCTACAGCGGTGTGCAACCTCAGTGGAAATAAAATTTACGTGATCGCAGCAGTTTAGCTTTATAGCCCCAATAAGCCGAAGCAATTAGCAATATCGCAGTATGTACTGCGTCTGGTGCGTCGGAGTGATTCTCGTACACGTCAGCGACGACGGAAGAACTCTAGCCTCAAAGTATAAAAACACCTCATTCAAACACTAGGATGGGAGAAGACGGTCCTCTGACTAGTATGATCTAATACTGTTCTTCTCTCTGTGTCCTACAGATGAGAAACGTGAACTCCCAGCCACAAGGACGGAGTTCAGATAACGTCTCAACGTGAGTATAGGCAGAAGAAGTGTTCTCAATCACTGAACGCTGCGCACTCAACGACGACTCCCTACCCAGATGCGAAGTCCACAATCGTATAAATTCGCAACAGTACAATGCCTAACCGTTCTAGCTATAAACTCTCCTAAGAGCAAAGACAGTAAGTCCGTGTGTACCAATAAAAGCTGATACAAAGCGGCCGTCAAACACGGGCGTTCAAAACGGAAGACCCCATTCTCTCCACCGCTGGCTTCCCAGCAAAGCTCGGCTCCCCTCTCTCGTAACTGCAGAAGGCGAATCATATGCTCGAAACCACGGAATATTCTCCCTCTCTACAGATTCTTTCGAACGCCGAAGAGCCGACCGACCATATTTTAATCTTTTGTCGTCCAGCGCGGAAAGTTTGCGAGGAAATACCTATCTCCGTTAATTAGGAATTCGTACAATGGCACACTTCTCAGAGCAAAAATCCTCGGAAATAACCCAGCCTGCGTGATTTCCGAAGTAACGCTTACTCGTTCCTCTCTGCTGCGTCCAAGATTTTCATTGTTTCCGGCTATCTTTCCGGCCTAGATACAGTACTGGCCAGCCGCCACTCTATTGTGATTCAGCGCTCAGGTGCCCCGACCGTCCGTTCTGTGTCAAGCAGGACCAACTCTCCGGGCTGTTCCACCTAGTGCTTGAGTTACGCCTGCCGTTTCATTTCCACTGGCGTTCCAACCTCTACTAGTATAGGCAGTCATTCATTGCGCCGTTTTGATAATACAGACACTCTTTCACCTTTCATGCAATGAGCGTTAACAACTATTTACAAGGAGAACGTGACAATGTCAGTCTTCTTTAAACATTCATATATACGATGTACAGCCTTTCAAATGATACCTAATTCCGGTTGTAAATCACGGCAAAGTATGTAGATGAGTGCTTGTAAGGTGCGAAATTACCTTACAAGTTGTTGGATGCCCTCATGAGGAATATCGTGCCAAATTCTGACCAACTGACGCATTAGAGCTTCAGAATCCGAACTTGTTGGAGGGCCCTGGCCATAATGCTCCAAACGTCCTCAATTTGGGAGAGATTCGACGACCCTGATGGCAAAGGTAGGGTTCGGCAAGCAGTGGAAAGTCTCGACGTGTGCTGCCGAACGTTATCTTGCTAAATGTAAGCCCAGGATGGCTTTCTATGAAGAGCAACAAAACGGGGTGTAGAATTTCGTCGACGCATAGCTGTGTTGTAAGTGTTCTGCTGTAAAATGAAATGGCATCCAGAACATCACTCATGGTCGTGAGGCCGTATGGCTGGCGACAGTCAGGTTGATATCGTAACGCTGTTCGTTCAGCGTTAGGCGCCAGTTTCTGCAATCAAACTGGGTGCTAACACTCAAGTTCGTAAAGGTTGGCTACACTCTTCAGTTTACTTCATGGAAGTGTGAATAGATGAACTTTCAAAATGCAAGATGGAAAAACGATAACTATTTAACAAGAAACTTTCCTTTTACTAGATCGCAAATCATTTCTCAAGGCGTCTGAACTGGGTACAGGGGTTCGCAAGTTTGACGAAGATCTTTAGTCTTTTTTTCTTATGCGTGTGTTAGTACTCCAATTTTTTGATACTACAAAGTAACGCACTTTGAACGGGCACATAATGGTGGCATTGTTCTTGTTGTCACTGACGCTTTCTTAAAGGTGGCACGAACTAACGTCACTCTCGTGGAAGGTGCCCGCGAATTCCAAACAGTGCTAGAGTCAGCCTCATAGCCGTACTGTTGGAAGAATGTGGAAGATTTCCGTTCACAGTCTTGTCGTCTCGGTTATCCACTCATTTCAGAACATACGTGTGGGAAAAATTCATATTAATAATGGTGAGACATGTTTTGAAATGCAAATCAAGATGTACTGGTATACATCATGAACGAGGGGTGTGAGCCATTCACGCAGGGGTGCTGGCCCCTTGCGTCAGACCGGGGCTCTGCAAACATCGTCGCCCGCCTCCCACCCTCCCTTGTGCAGACGGTTTGTGACCACTAAAAATTGACATTTTGCAGGACGATGCTGACAGCTCAGCAGTTTGTCTGGATCCACCGGGGAAACAGAAGGATCCCACCTCAGTATTTCCTCCTTCTGTGCTGATTCTGGACTGTTCACAAATGCATTGTATTTTTGTATCCAAGAGCTGGGGCTCTTCCTATCAATAGGTAATTAACTACCCTCACGACATGTTCCTGCGAAAGAAAGAAGAGCTTACAGACGCGTCTTATAAGAATTATGTCTGGTGTTTATTCTACAACATTCTGCAGACCACTTCAAAAAACTTGGTTTTCTGGCAGCTGCTGTACGACGGACGCGCTTCGTCATTACCAATGATTCTCTTTATTAAAAAAAGAAAAATAGTGTAAAGCATGAATGTAGTGTGTCCATAATTAGAGGTCCAGTTTCAAAACTCTGTAGACAGAGAACAACTGCTTAGCTCTTTTACAAGAACGGCGACTGTGCGCCAGTAGCCCTGTAGAAGTTCCGGACATTCAAGGTTATGAAAAAACACTCTGGAGAAAATGGTTACAAAATTCGAATAGACAGGTGCATTTGAAGTGCACTGTGGAAGAGGGAGGAATATGCGGTTCACATGGAACTGCCCGAATGTTGGACATGCCTGCGAGCACATTGCGTAAAATCCTACGAGACACCCTGCGTTGTTTTCCATACAAAATCATTCATGTTTAGAAGTTGCTCCCTGCTAATCTACCAGCAGGACAAACGTTCGCTCTGGAATTTTTTGGTCGCATTGAAGTGGACGATGAATGGCCATGGAACATTCTAAGGACAGACAGGCCCATTTTCATCTCCAAGGATATGTCAATAAGCAGAATTGCAGGATATGCGCAGCCGAAATACTGCACGCACATCAACTGTACCACCTCATTCGCAAAGGTGACTGTGTGGTGCGGGTTGACCGCATCCTTTATCATAGGGCCTTAAGGGTCATTTTTATGCAAGATGCCGTTCCTTCGCACATTGGCGTTAATGCGCTATGGCAGCAGACGACCGACGTGAGTGCCTTTGCTAAAAGCACGACATCGCCTGCATCGCCTCTTCTGGGCTTGTGATCATGTCGATTGGGCACTAGACGTCTCAAAAACCTTGGCCTGGTCAGATGAGTACCGATTTCATTGGCAGAGCTGATGGTAGGATTCGAGTGTGGGTAGACCCCACGAAGCCATGGACGCAAGCTGCCAACAAGGCACTGTGCAAGCTGGTGGTGGCTCTATAATGGTGTGGGCTGTGTTTATATGGAATGGACTGGATCCTCTGATCCAACTGAACCGATCGTTGACAGGAAATTGTTATGTTCGTTTACTTGGAGACCATTTGTTGCCATTCATGGACTTCACGTTCCCAAACAATGATGCAAGTTTTATGAATAACAGTGCTTCATGTAACGGGGCCACAATCTTTTGCGATTGGTTTGAATAAGATGCTGGACAGCTCGAGTGGTTGATTTCGTGTCCTAGATCGCCCGACATGAATTACATGGAACTTTTATGGGACACAATCTAAAGGACACTTCGTGCACAAACTCCTGCACCGGCGACACTTCAGCAGTTGCGGAAGTCTTTAGAGGCAGCATGTCTCAATATTTCTGCAGGGGGCTTCCAACAACTTGTTGAGTCTATACCATGTCGAGCTGCTGCACCATGCCGGGAAAGGGGAGGTCCGACACGATATTAGGAGGTACCCCATGACTTTTGTCACTTCAGTGCATGATTATACTCGACAGCGCACGATTGACGTATGTGACTCGGTACTGTACTGTCACCTTATAGTCATAGTGCGTTACTACTTCTTCGTATTCTTAATGTCTGCTGAAATGGATAGTCATTTCGCGAACATAAATTACATGATCGAAGAGCACGCTCCGATGGAAAAGTGTTGATAAATAAATAGTTCAGCTCTGTAGAGAAGGGAAACGGGAAGGTTTGCATTGATTCAAGAAAAATGTAAAAATTAAACTTTGTGGTTAAGAGGGAGTTCATTGTAGCACGACGAAAGTATAGTTGTCTCCTGTACGGACAGATACAAGTCTTATTTTCCTGGTGATGATTTCGATTGCTATCCTGTAGAAGATTGTGTTAACAGAGCGGATGTTTGTTTTATTTGCTGCACATATACTAAGCACAGTTCAGGAATCGAGTTACAGTCTTACTGAGCGTAGTTACATCGCCCGCAAGCCATTCGAAACAACCAATAGCAGAACACCTCAACAGTTCGTAGCGCAGCTGTAAAGTGAAAAAGTTGTACATAAATGAGCGAATAAATTCAACAACAGACCATGGGTAACGCTGTGAAAAAAATAAGATCGGTACATTATTTCCTGAAATCAGGCAGCATAGATTGAAAGAACATATAGTTAGCTGAAGACGACCGGTGCCTTTTATTTTTATTAAGTTTTCTTTCATTTCCAGCTTCTCTTGTATCGGCAGCATACAAAGAAGAGAAACACGAGAGAGCTCTCCGTAGCACACGGCAATAGCCGAGCCTATGGCGCACAGGTGCAAACTTCGTCGCGGACAATCCCCAAAATATCCCACGTGTTTTCTCGAGAATGGAAAGAGATATGACTCTGTTTTCACCGTTAAAAAATTTCGACTATGTACCTACTTTTTGTCACAGTAACGTATGGCATAAGACATCCAAACGCAAACTAGCCAGCGACTACTTCTTTTCACCGCAAACTTTTCACAATATGCCCGATATTGTACTTTACCTTGAACTATCACAGTAACTATGGGCCATAAAGAAAAGAAACAAGTTCATTATCGAACTGTGATACCAGACTATAGGACGCGGAAAAATAATTTTCCTTATTAAATAGTTTCTCCAAAATCGAATGAGAAAGTCTACCCAGCGGAGCACAAACACGAATCCCAAAACAGTGGCTTTTAGTTTTTTGCGCACCAAAAGCTGACAAACTAATTACAGAGTTGGGTGTAGCTTTGTTTCATCTACATACAACAATTTGTTAAGGCAAGTAACATGATCTTTCACTCGCCATATGTGTGATACGTGTTGCGGGGAGCATCCAGCACCTCTGCGGCTGTGAGTACCCAAAGGGAGGGACACATCGCGCGCCCCAAAGACCACTCTATTTGCTTCTGTTTTCTGTGGCTGAGCCGCTCTCCCTTCTAGAGATGAACTGAGCAGTACCTCTGCGTCTCACGTACAATTAGAAGTCGCTGCGTCCCTGTGATTGCGCAACTCGCTAAAACTCAAAGTCACTTTAAATAACAGTTTGAGGCCACTGATACTTTGGCTGAAGATCGCGTGTGTGGCATTCCTGCTTATCTAACGCGACTGTGGCTGGAAACTGCCTGACTGGTGATTGTCCCAACTTCCGATCCTTAAGGCTTATCTAATAATACATGGTAGTTTTGGCTCCATCAACAGGGGCCTAATACACAAAATCACTAAAAACAGCCAATGGACAATTGACTATACTCCCTATTTGACTCCTAAACGTGCATCTGACTCCGTATTTAAAAGGATTTTCATTCGCACAAGTATTAAGTCCAAAGAATTTCTAGGTTCTTCCACAGAGTAAATAATTCCTCCGCACTTCGCGTAATATTCTTGAAATTAATAAAAATCCTGCATCGTATGTAATAAATTGAAAGTCCACACAGTCACACTTACTCTCTCAAAATACCGTGAAAAACGTCGTATTACTTGAATAACATAATTTCAACTTATATTTCGTAAGAAACTGTTATTAAAACTGAACCTCGTAATTCTTTAGCTATCCTCCTTAGCCACGGATGGGGAACTGGTACGCAGCGCATTATTTCAATCCCGCCCGCAGAAGAAATTCATGGGCGAGAGAGAGCGAATTAAGGGACTCCCACACTTTCAATATTATTGTCAATACTTCAAAGTAATGACTGTTGTGGGCGAGTATCGTAGTATTGTCACTACTACAAATGTTGACTATCAGTATTGGTTCAAATGGCTCTAAGCACTATGGGACTTAACATCTGAGGTCACCAGACGCCTACACTTAGAACTACTTAAACCTAACTAACCTAAGGACATCACACACATCCATGTCCGAGGCAGTATTCGAAACTGTGACCGTAGCAGCAGCGCGGTTCTGGACTGAAGCGCCTGGAAGCGCTCGATCACAGCGGCCGGCGATCATTACTGATGCCGACCAAAATATTCTCAGTATTACCTAATATATACTGAGCGTTTGAGGGCGAGAATTATCGATTTCACAATTCGGCATTCCGTTGTTCACATTTCTCCAGGTTTCCTTCTGTATAATGTAGCTGGCATATGCTACGTTCAAGCGATTTAGACATTTGAACTTATTTAAAATAAACAAAGAAATTAAGGGCTAATTTATTTAATGTTATAGAAACAACCCATCCTGACTGCACAATTGTATGTCAATCTGGTAATTAGAACTCTTGTGCTCTCATTCATGAACAGCATTTCAGGGGTGTTTTCCAACAGGATAACACTCGCCTACGTACCGCTGTTGTAACCCAACATGCTCTACAGAGTGTCGACATGTTACTTTGGCGTGGTAGATGGTCGATCACCAGATCTGTCACCAATCGAGCACGTACGGGAGAGTGGTGGGACATCATTGGACGGCTACTAAAGCGTCAGACAAACAGCGTTAACCGTCCCTGTATCGGACGACCAAGTGCAAAAGGCATGGAACTCCATCCAACAAAGTGACATACGGCACCTGTATAATACGATGCATGCACATCTGCATGCTTGAACTCAACATTCTGGTGGTTGAACTGGTTATTAACGTACCAGCATTTCACATTCATTTGCAATGACTTACCTCGAGCTTTTATCAATCTGTGATCTTGCAATGTTAGTCACTTACATACGTTACCCAGAAAATTCATCCCCGAAATTTCAATACTCTGCATTATTTCTTTTTCTGGTGGTGCGATGTTTTTTCTGTCAGTTTAGTTAAAATCAAACTTTCATTAAATGGTGTTGGCCTGCTTGGCTGTAGACCCACTGTCACGCTGCCATCGTCGCACACGCCGCTAGGGCACGTGCTACATTCTTCAGCGAGTCGAATTACTGCGTGGTGGTGTTTTACTTTGCTAAAACAGTTCTCACCCTACTTAATAAAACGTTTATTTCTCACTTGTAGCTTAATACCGTCGCTCAGCAACGTTTTTTAACATCCCTTTCGCCTTATTTAGGCAAAGTGGCAAGGATCAAGGACGACCGATATAAGCAGGCCGTCGGAAGATAAAAACTGGAGCTCGAACATGTGACCTTGCCGTTCGCCCACTGAGCTCTACTGTCGGGTGTTACCCTGAGCTGTTGATCCCAGTTTTCTTAAAGATATTTCGATGATCAACCCAGGGCTTTTCTTCAGGTGTCGCGAACTGCGCTGCTACGCGTACTCGCTGCCTAGACTCCAAACACAAATCGCAGAACCTGTAGAAGACGAGTGAATCGCTCGTCAAAATATCGTACAGAAAACTGAATTCGACAACTCAGTTAAACTCCTGACAGAAAATTGTTGATAAATCACGCCGAGGAACCCTGAGGAAAATACAACGCTCTTGTCGAGTGAACTGTCGAGGTACGTCTCACGATGCACAACCATGCCAGTACATGACTCGTACACGTGCATCTACGTCTACACTCAAACTCTTCGAACCACCGTGAAGTGCATAGAGAGGATGTGTCCTGTCCCACTGTAGCAGTTTCGCGCTAGGCGCAAGTTGAGAAGCGCATAGCACGAGTGGCGCGGCACAGGATAGCGCTCAATATTGTAACTTCACAAGTTCAAATGGGACGCGTCGCAATGGGAACACGACACTCGCCTGCGCCAGGTCGCGCGTCGTTATGGCTGTGGCACAGATTCTCGCGCCCCGCTTCACGCTAGCGCAATGGGAGGGGCGGGAAGCGGGAAAGCAGTCCTACCACATGCTCACTTCGTCACGGTGCATATGGGCAGTGGTAGTGTTGGCCATCCGAAAAATACAGCCTTACCGTATACGGAATTATATTGTCATTGAATAGTCTTTCGTTTTTCGCCATTTAGCGCACCATCTTTCTTCGTTAGTACATTATACGTTATAGTTCTTTATATCTGTGTATTGTGTATTGAACTGGGGACCTAGAAACGACGGAGAGGCTTCGTCCCGCCGTAGCCCTCAGTCGCTCACAATCCCACAATAGGCCACAGTAGCCCACCCACCGAACCCAGGGTTTGACGCCCTCCTACCCCCCGTCCCCCAACCCCCGGGAACGTCCCATACCAGACGAATGTCACCACAAATGTTTCCGTTGTAGAGTAATTATGGTGCAAGCGTACGTGGAGACAGTGTTTGCGCAGCAATCGCCTACATTAGTGTAACTGAGGCGGAATACGGGAAACCAGTCCGCATTCGCCGTGGCAGATGCAAAATCGCCTTGAAAACCACCCACAGGCTGGCCGGCGCACCGGACCTTGACACTAAACCGCCGGGCGGATTTGTGCCGGGGACCGACATGCCTTCCCGCTCGGGAAGCAGCGCGTTAGACCGCGCGGCTAGCCGTGCGGGCTTTGTATATCTATGTAGTTTTTTTGTTTTGTTTTTTCTTTTGTCACGAACAATGCGCAGTTCAGCAACCGGTGAGCCATTAGCCACTGGTATTATATCTTCTGCCTCCACAATGTTTTCAGATGGCAAGATTCTTGGTGAGGGTACTGAATATGGAAGCAAGGAATATTATAAAATTATCTTATCAAGAAGCAAGACAGATATGTAAAACAAGATTATCTGCGTGCTTCATGATGTGTTACAAAAATTCGAAAAGCGGTGATTTCTACAGGTGTGACCTCTTTGTGTTCCCAGTAAAAACGTACAAGACTTGAAGTATATAAATTTCACTGATTATGTGCATATGGATGTAATAAGAAACATTATACTACGTGCATGTGGACATCATATTTCCACTGCAAGCAAGAAAAAGTCGAGAATCCCTCACGAATGACAATGTTTTAATTGGCTCGTCGTGACAAGAAAACGCGTTTCAGTGGTTGCATACACAGTATCAGCTTTAATAAACTAATTATACAAAGGCTACACAAATGAAAGAAAGGTCGGTATTATTCCGAAAGTATGAATATCCTGAAAGAGTATGGTCATCTGATATATATAATTTGTTGAAATTTATTGCCGACAAAGGCAGACTATATTCATGATAATGGTTTTCGAACGACGTGAAACGCGAACTTTTCTCCTCACGAGACACACCTGGCTAGTTCTCGCATTCCTGTCGCGTGCGTTATTCTCAGCTACTGACAGTACAAGACCACCGCGTTGTGCAGTGGATTAATAGTTTACTTTTCACATTGGGAGAAGGAAAGTTAGAGGCAGTGAGGGGACAAGGGGAGCTTTATGATACGTTTTGCGTCGGCGGGTTGAAAATAAAATATCTAGAAACATGAGTGCAACATTTTATAATTCCTTAAATAAAGAAAATTAATGTCAGTGTTCATCAACTGCCTCAAAAATACTGCCAGTTTCTGTTCAGTTGCAATCGGATGCTGTGCATTACATCCATTTGAGTCAGTGGCGTGCAGCAATTTTCTCACGTGAAGCAATTTGTGAAATCAGCGTCACTTGTCTTAGTTGGAGTCTGAAACTGTTCACATCTTTTCCTTTCAAATAACGACTGTCTATATGATTATTTGAATTTTTTATTCATTAGTGAATAAAGCAACACTTTTTCTTCATCATTAGTGTCCGAATCTGATTTGGAACTCAAGTCTAACAACAACAACTCTTTTATTGGCGAATCACACATTGCCAGTTTAGCAAGCAGTAGGCCAGTAACTGCCATCTGGCATGTGTGCGTCAAGCCGACTGATGAGCACACTCGCCATACGCATCTAAATATGCGTATGAAACGTGCGTGTCACGCGGTAAAATCGTGTGACGTCACACGTGCTATACGCGTCTCCGTTTTCTCTTAGCCTTACGTCTTCTTCCCGTTCCATTCACGTATGAAACGCGAACAGAGTGATTGCTTAAACATCAATGTGCATGCTGTAATTAGTCTAAACTCGTCCTCACGACCCCTATGTGAGCGATACGAAGAAGGTTGCACCATTTTCCTCGAATCATCATTAAATGCCGGTTCTTTAGATTTTGGAAGTAGGTTTTTCTCGGGATAGTTTACGTCTATCTTCAAGAGTCTACCAGTTCAGTTTCCTTAGCTTCACTGTAAACTCTCCCATGGGTCAAACAAACCTGTTACAATTCGTGATGCTCTTCTCTGTACACGTTCAACATTCCCAGTTGGTCCTATCTGGCACGGGTCCCATACACTTGAGCAATATTCTTGGATGGGTCGCATGTGTAATTTGTCAGCAATCTCCTTGGTAGACTGATTGCATTTCCCAATATTCTCCCAGCGGACTGAAGTCTACCACTTGAGCCTATGCCATCATTCCATTTCATATTCCTAAAAATTATTACAACCAGGTTTGTGTATGAGTTGACCGATTACAACTGTGACTCATTGATTTTGTTGTCATAGGATACAACTTTTTTGTTTTGTTTTCTGAAGGGCACAATTTTACATTCTGAATAATTAAATCAAGGCTCCAATCATTGCACCACCTTCAAACCTTAATCAAGATCTGAGTGAATACTTGTGTAGCGTTTTTCAGACAGTGCTTCATTATAGTTAACTGCATCATCAACGAAAAGTCTGAGATTAGTACTGTCTGCAAGGTCAATAATATTGTACAGCAACGGTCCCAACGCATTTCCCTGGGATCTGAAATTACTTATACTCTGTCGACGACTCTCCATTCAACATACAATGCAGCGTCCCTTCTACCAAGAAATCCTCAGTTCAGTAACAAATTTCCCTTGATACCACATACGATAGTACTTTCGGTAATAAGCGTAAGTGTGGTAGTATGTCAAATTATTTTCGGAAATTAAGAAATACTGTATCTATTTGACCGCCTTCTCCCTTACTTTCAGGCTGTGTTTCTCATGATTTTTTTGTCAAATGCGTGATGGTGAAGTACAGGGGGTCATTCTATTAAAGATTCGTCATTACGTTTGTGTCCAGAACATATTCTAAGGTTCTACATCAAAAGGATGTCAAGGATATTGGACGGTAACTATGTGCGTCGCTTCTGTTACACTTCTTGTAGACGAATGTGTCCTGCGCTTTTTTCTAACAACTGGGTACGTTTTTTGTTACTGATGGCTACGGAAGATTATACTTCAAATGGGGCTAGCTCAGCCGCAAATTTTACGGATCTCCGCGGTTGCCGATATTCACAGATATCAGCAGTAATATTCACTTTGCGGGTAAAAGCCTGCGCTAATGCGGATATCCATGGGCATATATGCACAATATTAATTACGGTTAGGTAAAAGTTAAACCGCAGCGTCAATATTACGAGTTTCGTCTATTTGCATTAGATGTGTACAGGGTGTCCCAGAAGGCATGGCCAATATCCAGGGATATGACAGGAACGATCATTCGAAGCAAAAATGTTGAGAAATCATGGGCTCTAAAATGCGTACCTTAAGAGCTGTGAGCACTTGTTTAGCATAAAAGAGATGTTTCACAGTAGCGAAGGCTTGCAAGTGCTCTTAGCTCTTGAAGCACCGGTATGTACTTTAGAGCCCATGTCTACTGGACATTTTTTCTTGTTTTGGTCCATATTACTCCCTCTCCAAATAAGGGAAGCAAATATTTTGCCGTAGAAGAGATTTTATTCACACCATCGAAGATGGAGAAATTCTCGTAGCTTTTAAGGTATGCATTTTAGACCCATGTTTATTGGACTTTTTTGCTTCGAATGAAATGTCATATACGAGTACATGAGTAATGACCATTCCTCCTGGGATACGGTGTATAAGTGATATTAGGTATAAAATTAGATAATCTATTAACATTTCGTCTTGAACTTATTTGCAGGTACTCATTACAAGACTTATTACCTTAAGAAGTGTAGCATGTTAAAATGATGTTACAATATGATGAACTAATGTGACTTATTTTTGACAGTATGCAGTAATGCAAGATCTGACGACAATTTGCAACACGACTTCGTCTGACTTACAAATGTTGCAGGAATTACCCAGAAAATTTCACAAAACCGGGTTCAGTAATTATGACAGGAAGTTGTAGCTTGCGGAACGTACCAAGGATGTGACAAGCTTTGTTACATTAAGATGTGTTCGCGACTGGCCTCTACTTTCTTCGTCTGTGCGGTGTAAATTTCGCTGTCCGATTTCGGCAGACGATGATACAGGCCAAGTGTGTGTGTGTGTGTGTGTGTGTGTGTGTGTGTGTGTGTGTGCCGTTAGAGCTCCGGCGTACTGAACAGATTAAAGTGATTTGTAAAATATTAAAGTCTGTAAGACGTGCGGATGTGGAAATGGGACTCGTGGGTTTATTCATTCATTCATTTGTTTTGTAGAACCCATAAAAGGAAACCAGCGCACACTCCGCTGTAGAGCGAAAATTTCATTCTAGGAACCTTAAGGCTTATAGAGTCAAGGACTACATTAAGAAAAGAAAAGGAAATCACAGAAACTTGATTTGTATTCTGTGTTAACAGTGAACCATCTGCCTAATGTGATTCACGCTTATGCAATCTGATGTGGTACCTGGAAAAATGCTGCTACATACAAAGCTGCTATACACTTGCTGTTAGCAGCTTCATATTTGCTTGATTACAACAGCATGTTTCTAAGAAAATATGTACCAATCTCTGTAAATAGTGAGTCCTACTTATAGTACGTTACAGTTTATCATAACGCATTAAAACGAACTCTACTTCTTGTCAAGTAATTAACAGAATTTTTCATTTCCTGAATCAAAATATTCAGATATTTGTAGACTCAGTGGCTAACGATGTATGTTTTTAATTTTATTCTGAACTGGTAGGGACCCCAGTTTTTTGCTATATGGTCAATAAAATTCTTCAAGTTCTGCGACCGCGTTGTGAGTGTGTAAAATTCCCCAATATTTCGGCCACTGTTGTTAATGGCTTTCCTGAGGGTGTTGTACTGCAGCGGCCAGAACGTTGGAGAGTTTTTACATACTGACAGTGCGCTCACAGGCCCTGAATAATTTTGTTGACAGTGACAACAGCTGCGGAAGCATATGCTTACATTCTTGTTTTATGTTGGACGGAAGGTTATTGAATAGCATCTCGCAAGAACACACATGACTCATTATGAAAGCCACATGAAGAACCAAATTCTACATGACAATTACTTCTGTGTCTTGTATTGTGACCGTGAAAATAAGAGTTCGGCTGAAACTGGTTTTTATTATCAGCAACAAAAACCATTAAGGAGTAATTGTTTTGAGAACTGAGTGAGAGAATTCTAAGATCCTTAAAAAGTCTTCTGCAAGAGGTACGGTTATCTACTTTCTAGAATAATTTTACTGCTCGTTTCTGCTGAATAAATACGTAATTTACTTAATGTGCATTGTTCCAGAAGATAGTTCCGTAACGTAATATCACGTTTTATTGCGGAAATAATTGTGTCAGATACTGTGCTGTGTGTAGGAACCCAAGACGTTACTCCTTGTATAAGAAAAGCGAACATCATCATTGCATTATGTCTGATTTTTTATTATCTCTATTGTTGAATGAAATGTTTTCCGATTTTGTTCTTGCACTGATAAAGACGAAGGGAACTTGTGAATATTACGTATTAGTACTCGATAGTAAAAGTTTAAAAATAAACGAATACTCATCTCTGCTGGATAATTAGGCGAGATTAGAACGTAAATATCATTCTTTCTAGTGATTCTAAGTACAATAGAAAGTTTCAGCTACACTACGTTGACGTGGAGTTGGAGGGACGATGGGGGAGATTGGCGAACGAACGTGCAAATAAACACTGTGGCTTTCAACCGGCTAAGAGCACGCAACAAAAAATCTGCTACAGCTTTTTACCAACATATTACCACGCGACGAGTTTAGTTTCAATGTACATTTCAGTACACCATTTGAAACCCTAGAAAACATGATAATCTTGTCTATAAAACTATTAAATACCATAAAACTAACAGTATAATAAGACAATGAGGTGTAAAAACACGCAAAGCAAATAACACTCTTGTCTTAAGCTCAACATAGTGAGATGTGCTTTTAACGGTGTAACATGCTGAACTGAGATTCGTTATTAGCTTATCTGTGTGTTGAGTACATTGTAACTTGTTATTGGAAATTTGTGGTAAGTTCTATGGGACCAAACTGCTGCGGTCATCGGTCCCTAGGCTTATACACTACCTACGCTAACTTAAACTAACTTACGCTACGGACAACAAACACACACCCATGCCTGAGGGAGGACTCGAACCTCCAACGGGGGGAGCCGCGCAACTTGTTATACAACGTAATTTACAGAGTATGTTTCATTTAGTGTATGATCATTAATTTATAATTCTGTTGCTAATAGGTCATTATTACTCATTGGAAATTAAGTAATATGATCTAACTGTATGCTGTGCTGGGACTCGAACGCGGCACTTCTCCCTTTCAAGGGAAATAGCTTAGCCGATTGAGCTACCTTTTCATTTATTTTTTTGCTAAAAGTAATTTACTGTGCTGCAATACAATGGCCTGCAACGTTGTACAATGCTGACGCATAGATTAACTGTTATGAACACACCATTCAATGATTTGCATTAAGCAAGCATTTAATTAATTAAAAAATAAACCAAGTGGGTTTCAAAAGAACTAAATTTTTTAACGACGTAAATGATTTTAACACGTTCTTGCTGAAAATTTTCTCTGTACCATGTTGACACAGTCACGACTCACTTCCCTCCCTCACAGAATTACTCCCGCCAGTACGTCAACTCCTATCTTCCAAACTTGAGAAAAGTTCTCTTGTAAACCTTGCTGCACTAGCAATCCTGGGAACAATTCCAAAGGCCGTTTCATTTCCGCAATATACATTAGTCCACGAATGTTTGTATCGCAAAGTATGCCAGAGAGCCGAGCGGTCTCAGGCGCTGCTGTCATGGACTGCGCGGGTGGTCCCTGCGGAGGTTCGAGTCCTCCCTCGGGCATGGGTGTGTGTGTTTGTCCTTAGGATAATTTAGGTTAAATAGTGTTTAAGCTTAGGGACTGATGACCTTAGCAGTTAAGTCCCATAAGATTTCACACACATTTGAACATTTTATGCCGGAGAACTTGTTCGGAGTTTGGAAGACAGGGGATGAGATACTGGCGAAAGTATTGCCATGGGGCCGAGTCGTAGCGTCGTGCCTGGACGCCTCGTTCGGTAGAGCACTTATCCACCAAACACCGAGGTTCCGGCTCCGAATCCCGGTCCATAACGGTTTTGATCTGCCAGGAGGTTTCATATCAGTGCACACACTGTTGCAGGATAATTTTTCATTGTGCATAATATGAGTCGTGGCATTAAGATAACCTAGCAGATGTATATTGTGTCTAGCCATCATTTGAACTGTGCCTTCTCAAGTTGAGTTTGAACTCCTGATTAGTAAACTTGCATCATCTGCGAATATTACAGTTTTTGAACCGCCGTTTATCCACACTGACCTCCACGTTTTACCAAATTTCAGCGCAACGAAAAATGCCTTTATTTTAATGATGGTCATCCCGACTCGAGTATCGTATCCGGGACACTCTTTACCCCATTTCACCTTGAGATTTTTTGATGTCCTCCGTCAGCGCTGTCTGTTAAGGATCCCAGAACGTGCAGCAGTAGTCCAGAAGAGGACGGACAAGCATTGTGTAGGCAGTCTCTTTAGTAGCTTTGTCGCATCGTCTAAGTGTCCTGCCATGAAAACGCAGTCCTTGGTTCGCCTTCACCTCAACATTTCTATGTGATGGTCCCAATTAAAGTCGTTCGTAATTGCAATCCCTAACGATTTAATTGAATTCGCAGCATTTAGGTTTGTGTGATTTATCGTGTAACCGAAATCTCACCGATTCCTATTAGTACTCATGTGGTTGGCTTCACACTTTTCGTTATTCAGAATCAGTTGCCACTTCTCGCACCATACAGATATCTTATCCAATTTATTTTGACCTTCTGATGGGTTCACCTGACAGCATCACCTGCAAATAATCTGACAGGGTTGCTCAGATTGCATCTAAAACAGTTTCTGCAGATTAAGAACAGTAGAGGGCCTATAACATTTCGCTGGGGAACCGAACACATTACTTCCGTTACACTATACAATTTACCGTTAATTTCTGCGTAGTGTGGCGTTTCTGACACTAAATCATGAATATAGCCGCACAATTGGAAACTGTTTAATCAACACACTCCGAAAGCAACCGGACTCGTATACAATGTGGACTAGAAGAATTCAAATGGTTCAAATGGCTCTGAGCACTATGGGACTTAAATTCTGAGGTCATCAGTCCCCTAGAACTGAGAACTACTTAAACCTAACTAACCTAAGGACATCACACACATCCATGCCCGAGGCAGGATTCGAACCTGCGACCGTAGCGGTCACGCGGTTCCAGAATGTAGCGCCTAGAACCGCTCGGTCAACCCGGCCCGCAGGATCAGAAGACGTGCCATTATTATTAATTTACTGCAGTTGCTTGGGTACATGGAGGGTGCCAATTTTTAAATTACCAACGTTGGCAGCTGTTGTTGTTCCGAAAACTGCATCTTCTCTGGTGCAGGAATTTTGGCAAACTGTGGTTAGTGCCTCCATTTTAGTTGCGCTGCCGTCGATAGCATTACTGTTGGTATCGCGCAGTGACAGCATTGATTACACAAGGTGCATTTGAATAGTTCATCGGTCACGAAGACTGACAGTTGGTGGGAGAGCCGTGTTCTGACTACATGCCCCTTCGAATACGCATCCGGTGACGCCTAAGGGCTGAGGATGATACGGCGTCCAAACGGTACCGTTGGGTTTCAAGACCTGTTCAGACGGCATTTGATTTGAATAGTTCGGTGAATAGTCTCAGAAAATGAATAAAACGAAAATTTTAGACCAAAGTGATAACCTTTTGCTACAACCCACTATCGGTTGTAAGGTTGTTGGAAACTGTCAGCAAATGCTTCTTGTGGAATCGAACGAAGCACAGTGATCATGCGTTATTGGGCATCCTTATCATTACTGGAGATGGGACCTTGTGCTACCAAAATGATACAGAGACCAAGTGGCAGTCAGTGGCTTGGTGTTCATCGTCTTCCTCACCTTACTGGGGTAGAAGTTACTTTTCTTTCAAAAAATGGCGATAAACATACTCTTAAACTTGCTTTTTGCCAGCCGAGACATATTTTGGGAGGCAGGGAAGACGATGAACGCCACGTCACTGACTGTTGCTTGGTCTCCGGATCATACTGGTAGTACCAGAGCTCATTCCCTGTAATGCTGCAGATATCCAATAAGCGCTTGAAAACGGTGCTTCGGGCGATTGGACAACAAGCGTTGTTTTACAACCGACGTCACAAGTGTGTTGCAACTAATGGTGATTACTTAGAGGGCCAGTAAAGGTGTTTCGTTTGTAACTCTTGTTTCCTTTGTTATCTCAAACCATTCACCGAAATTTTCTGTCGCACCTTGTTTCTTATACTGGTACTTGTACACCGAACCACTTATAGACGTTACTGCACTTCCATATTGAGTAAATGGAATGGCACTGAGGCTGGTCAACACTTAGAAAGGAGATACCAACAGCCGTAGTTTTACTTAATTAGTTTATTTGGCTATAAGGTTTGGTGCGTCATCGGCACCATCTTAAGTTCTCTGCAAACGTAGCTATGTAAGCCATCTGAACGTTCGTGCTACTACAGGGACCAATATATCCAACTGGTTGCGGTCTCCCACGCCTCGGTGGTGGTGGTGGTGGAGGTAAGTTTCATATGGGACCAAACAGCTGATGTCATCGGTTCCTAGGCTTACACACTACTTAATCTAACTTAGAGTAACTTACGCTAAGAACAACACACACACCCATGCCCGAGGGAGGACTCGAACCTCCGACGGGAGGAGCCTCAAGGACCGTGAAAAGGCGCCTCCGACCACGCGAACCGTGGCAAAGCGCGTGCGGCTATCCCGCGCGGCCTTCTCGATGGACGTGAATCCTTAACCTCTAACGACAGTGAGTTGTACTATCATAGGCAGCACTACATCCAACTGGTTTCTGTATCCTTGTACTCGGTAGACGTGGACCCTACGCTCCTATAACAACTCACTGTCGTTAGTGGCGTGAAGAGTCAGTGACTACAGAGAAGGAAACCAGTTGGATATAAAAAAATGGTTCAAATGGCTCTGAGAACTATGGGACTGAACTTCTAAGGTCATCAGTCCCCTAGAACTTAGGCATACTTAAACCTAACTAACCTAAGGACATCACACACATCCATGCCCGAGGCAGAATTCGAAACTGCGACCGGAGCGGTCGCGTGGTTCCAAACTGTAGCGCCTAGAACCGCTCGGCCACCCAGGCCGGCAGTTGGATATATGTTCCCTATAGTATTACAAACGTTTGAGATGTCTTCCTGAGCTACGCTTACAGGGGCCTGAAGATGGTGCTAATGAAGCACAGAAATTGGCGTCGAAATGAAATTATTAAATAAATTACGGCTGTTGGTATCTGTTTTCTACAAAACTTGTAGGCGTGCTCAACTGTCATCCGAGTTGTGCCTACTGACGTTGAACATGGCCTTGATCTGCAAATATTATAGGTTTTGAAACGCTTTATATCTTCTCCGACCTCCACCAGCTACCCAAACTTCACAGAAATGCTGGTGTCTAGCTTTCTGGAAGAAGGGTAGCGCAGAAAAATGGGTTTACTACTGCGAAGTAACTTTTTGCACCAGAATGAATCTTTCCCTTTACAGCGGAGAGAATGACTGATCGCGGAACAAGGCAAATGATAACAGGGCTGAAGGTCAGCAGATGACAGAGGAGAAATTGACGCATCATAAAGAGGACGCTAACGCGCGTGCAGTCCGCGCCAGACTGGGGAGACGCGTGTCGCAGGCGCACGCGCGGTGGGCGTGTCCCCGTGGAGCGGGGCGTGGCCTCTCCCCTCCGCGGCGCCCCTGCCGAACGCCGCCGAGGGGAGCCGAAGGAAGGCGGCGGCCTCGACGGCGGCGGCGACGGCGGCACGCGGGCTCAGAGCGAGCGCGCGGCGTCTGTGTGCGAGAGCGAGCAGACAGGCAGCCAGGCAGGCAGGAGGCAAAGCGAGGCGAGGCGCGGAGCGCGGCCTTCCTGCTCACTGAGTGGCATGACGCTGGCGGTGTCTGGCGGCTTCTCGCTGCTGGCCAACCTGAGCCAGCAAGAGCAGGAGGCGCTGCAGCGGGCGGCGGCAGTGGCCGACCTGCTGCCCGAGCTGGGCGCCGCCGACCTGGCGGGCATGTCGCTGAGCCCGCGCGCGCACCACGCGCACCCGCACCCGCACCACCAGCACGCGCCGCAGCCGCACACCACGCCCTTCTCCGTCTCCGACATCCTGAGCCCCGTCGACGAGGCGGGCCAGAGCTCGTCGCAGCCGGGCGGCGGCGCCGCGGGCTCGGGCTCGCCGTACCGCAGCTCGTCGTCGAGCAACGGCGCGGCCCACAGCCCGCCGCCCGGGCCGGGCCCGCAGGCGCCGCAGCAGCCGCCGCAGCAGCAGCAGCCGCACGTGGCGCCCTCGTCCGTCGTGTCCAGCCCCTACATGCAGCTGTCGCACCACCACCAGTTCTCGGGCGCCGCGCAGTACTGCAACGGCTCCGACATCTCGGCGCACTACGGCGACATGCGCAACTCGGGCTGGTACGGCGCCGCCACCGCCAACGACCCGCGCTTTGCAAGTAAGTACTGTACGCCAGCGCGTCCTCTCTTACGTAGGCGCCACGGGAATTACTGTGCGGATTTACCGGAGAAACACAATTTTTCGTGCGACTTCTACTTTAGCTCGTGATGGTATCTACATCTACACTTTCGCTCTGCAATCCACCTTCAGGCATGTGGCGGAGAGTGCTTTGTGTACCTCCATCACCATCCCCCAGTTCCCACCCCCCTTTCCTGTTTCAGTCGAGAATAGTCTGCGGGAAGAACGATTCTTAGTAAGCCTCCGTGTGAACTCGAATCTCTATCATTGTCACTGTCACGGTCTCTTCTCGAGATATAGATTACATCGGAGGATGGAACATACTGTTTGACTCTTCTAGAAACGAACGCTCTCGGAATTGGAACACTAAATCTCATAGTAATGCAGAACGTCTCTCTCGCAGCGTATGTCACTGGAGTTGGCTGAGCATCTCGGAGCCTCTTTCGTTCTTATCTGTGACGAAACGTGTTGCTCTTCTTTGACTCTTATCTGTTTCCTCCATTAATCCTCTCTGATACAGAACCCAGACTGATGATCAGTATTCGAGTCGGGAAAGAAACCTGACAATTCTCTACAAATTGTACGAGTTAATAGCGACAGTATCAAAAGTCTTTTAAGACTAGACGCGTTTCGCTTTATTCGAAAGCATCTTCAGTGATCACTGTAACCGTATTGTCGTAGTGGGCACTGAAGATTCTTTAGAATAAAGCGAAGAAACGCTTCTAGTCTTAACAAGACTTTTAATACAGTTGCAAAAGACGGCTTTTAACCAATACAACTTGCATATGTACATCTGCGAAGAAAGACGCCGAAAAACAAAGAAGACAACATGGACAATTCTCTCCATAATGACTGAGCGAGGTGGCGCAGTGGTTAGCACACTGGACACGCTTTCGCGAGGGCCGCGGTCCAAACTCACGTCTGGCATCCTGATCTAGGTTTCCCGTCATTTCCCTAAGTCACTTAAATCAAATGCTGGGATGATTCCTTCAAAAGGGGAAGGCCGCTTTCCTTCTCCATCCTTCCCTAATCCGAGCTTGTGCCTCGTCTCTAATGGCCTCGTTGTCGACGGGATGTTAAACACTAGTGTCCTCCTCCTCTCTCTATAAATCACATTCCTCTGTCGAATGTAATAATTATTTATTTTGAACTGCTGGCCAAACGAGCCTGCTTGGACATGCGGCGAACACCGCTGACCTCTCTGGAGGATTGAGTTACATAAACAAATGCCTTGGTCACCTTAGTTTATTAATGTTCATCATCTCTAGTTGTCAGTAGTAGAGCTCGCTGCTGCATTCGGTGCAACTGATGATGCCTGTGCAAACCCGAAACGGGTCGTGAGTTTTAGCAAACTAATCACTGACAAACACACAGATTTCTATAATTTAAATTCGGCAGTAAAGTCAGTGTCAAACGGCAGGTGACGTGCACTACAGACCAGCAAGGTGTCCAGCCACCAGCCAATGGTGGACAAGCATATAACTTATGACATATAGTCATACGAACAATTGATACAATACGAAGAAAACAACGCCTCAGCGAGCACTCAGCTGCTAATGTTATTGTCTGCTAGACGTGTGCCGGTATTACACAGTTTATTTTATTACAGCTGACTCGCATTGGCCAGTTTTCTCTTGGCTTCTACTGCTATCAAACTGTTTATATATCAGGTCCAAGCGTGACTACATGTCACAAGTTTTATGTTTCTTCGTCATTTGCTGGTGCCTGCACACCTTACTCAGCCTCACGTAGGAGAATTGCTACTTGACGAGGGTATAACAACTTAAATTGGCCGGTAGTGGAAAATAAGCGTTCCGGACATATTGTCATTTCAGAAATTTTGTACGGCTGCAGTACTTGCCCGAAGGAGAGAGAGTAATCTATACAGCTGTAGCAGCAGTCAGAAGCGACTACTCTTATACTAGGCAAGCCACCATGCGGCCTGTGATGCAGGGCACATAACGTGTAGAGCCGCACCTCTCTACAAAAAAAATGGTTCAAATGGCTCTGAGCACTATGGGACTCAACTGCTGAGGTCATTAGTCCCCTAGAACTTAGAACTAGTTAAACCTAACTAACCTAAGGACATCACAAACATCCATGCCCGAGGCAGGATTCGAACCTGCGACCGTAGCGGTCTTGCGGTTCCAGACTGCAGCGCCTTTAACCGCACGGCCACTTCGGCCGGCACCTCTCTACAACAAGATTAACAGAAGCGGTCCACAAAACTACAGTTCGACATCCTTATCTCGATTTGTTATGGAATTTTAGAACGTATTCTGAGGTCAAAGGCTATGGTATGTAGGTTTTGCAAATAGACACTCCGTAACTAGGCTTTGTTTTTATTTTATTTATTTGTTTCTCCTTTATGGGAGTAGTTTCACGGCCACTGTCTCATTCTCAAGCAGTCATTCCTACCGTTAGTCAGGCTGATTATAGCGAAACTAAAACTGTATACCAACCTGACGACGGCTTGGCTGATGGCAGGACTGTGTGCTTGAGCGTGGCGATGCGACGCCAAAGTGGTCACAAAGAACAGAACATAAATAACTAAAACGTAAGGAAATCCTAGCCGTGGAACGTCTATTTCCAAAATAAATGCTTTATCAGCTGTGAGCCCGCCAGTGATGTTCTGCTTCAAAAGTAGTGGGGAAGATCGCAATAGTTATCTCCAACAAAATGACCTACACTGTGCCAACCAGTACGAATTACGAAAATACTGGTCTTGCGAAACCCAACTCGAACTTTTATCACATGACGTCTTGAAAGCCGTGGACCAAGGTAGTCAGGCAGATGTAAAAGTTCGTGATTTTCTCAAAGCGTGTGGGTTAGTATCAAATTCACGCTTGTTACCGAGAGTACGATCCTATAGTATATCAAGCAAAATTTGCAACTGGATTGTGGATTTCGTGGTAGCGATGACACAGCGTGTTATCCTGGATGGAGAGTCAGCGGCAGATGTAATAGTAACTTCAGGCGTGCCCCAGGGAAGTGTACTGCGATCCTTGCGGCTCATGTTGTGTTAGTCTCTGTGCACAAAATATTAATTGTAACCTCATACATTTCGCTGATGAGGCAGTTATCTGTAATGAAGTACTGTCCAAAAAAAAAGCTGCACAAATGTTCAGTCAGATCTCGATGAGATTTCAAACTGGTGCAAATATGGGCAACTTGCTTTTAATGTTTAGAAATGTATAATTTTGCTAGTCACAAAACGAAGAAGCGTAGTATCCTGTGACCACATTATCAACGAGACGTAGTTGGAATCAGTCATCTCACACAAATTCCCGAGAGTAATAATTTATATGGATATGAAATGGAGCGATTACATCGACTTAGTCGAAGATAAAACATTTGGCACACGAAAAAGCTGTCAGTCTGCCAAGGAGATCGCTTACGCATTCTAGAATACTGCAGAAGTATATGGGATCCGTAGAAGTAGACTAAGGAGTTAGAAGTAGACTATGCCGTTTAAACCTACTTGCTAAATTTCTTGGATCAGTCTTAAGTGATAAATCTAGGAATTTACTACAACCCCCCTCTCCCCTCCACCCCGGTATCGCTCCCGTGAGGATCACTAAGGCAAGATTAGTCTCATTACAGTGCGCACAGAGGCGTTTCAGCAATAAATTTTACCGAACTCCATACGCGAATGGAACGGCAAGAAGTCCTGGTAACTGATAGAGAGGGAGATACCCATTTCCAAGCGATTTGTAGCGGTTTGCTGAGTATAGTAGTAGATAACCAGTCCGTAGACGAAAGAGCGAGCAGCGCTCGTGGTTTCGTTGTTTGGAAAGCGGCCTATAGTGGAAGATCGCTATAACAGCCAGGCAAGCACAGTAAGAAATAGTTTCCCGTCTCGCTAGGTAATGCAGCGTGCGTGTGCGTTTCTTACGTTGGTTATTAGTTACTAATTTCCGAATTCCATACAGTATTAATGCTCCCTGGGCATTTGTGGATACTGTATCACGCTAGTTTGAGAGGCGCGAAAGGGCCGGTATAAAATTGTAAAACAGTTTGTAGTTGCTTCTTGTGGTCTAGCTGGGCGCAGAGACTGGGAACTCGCCCGATCGCTGTTCAGAATGCGGGCAGGCTATAGCTGTCTCATACCCTCTCACCTTCTCCTGTTTCAGTAAATTATACTCACATAAATTGTTCTAACGGCTAGATCAGTTTCGATGTACTAGTATTTATCAAAAGACCATAAATATTTCTTGGACGATGGCTGTGCACGGCATGACAAGAGTCAAACGTTTCCATGCGGCCGCTTCTAGAGAAACAACTACGGAATGTCTCCCAATCTAATAACGGCCCCTGCGCAGCGCGCCTTTCAAACCAGCGGCGATGCTGTGCTCAAACACGCTCGGTGAGAATTTAGTATTCAGTAAACGCGACCGTACTATATGGAATACACGCGTTAATAATTAATGCAACTAACACAACAAACGCAAATTTACTGTGCAAAATCTACGTATCTAACCGTGCTCTGCGCCATCAGCCTAGACTGTAGTGCGACCCTCATAGAAATCTTCCCTCTGCAGCATGCTTCGACGCTGACATAGGCCAAGAAATATTTAGTAAACAATTGTACGAGTATGACTGAAATGACCTATGTGGCTAAATGTGGTGCGTTCACTGACGTTCTCCGCGAATAACGAGGCGAATATGAGTGTCCTCCTACTCCATTGGCGGATGGCGCACAGCAAGGAACAGTGTCCGTAGTCTCCGTGTGGGCACGAATTTCTCTAGAGATACAGATGTAGCAAGTAGTGTGTTCTTCCATTCATTTTGGAACCTAGGCCAGCGAACGCACGTGGGAAACGTCGGAAGAAAGTTGACAAACATACCGCTAGAGACTGTTCGGTAATTGACGAGAACTTGTGGGAGTATGGGATGGGGCAGTGGGACCAGCTACACATCACTGTAGCATTCAGCCGTAAGCGTCTATTATCGACACGCCGTGAAAACTTACGAGAGTGTTACGGGAAGGAAGACGACTATCTCCTTGCGGCAAGCTACTGGATAACTTATCATGATTTAGAGAAAATACATCAACTGTTATAGACAATAGAAAGACATACAATTTTTAAACTAATAATATTATCGTCGATTTATAAGCGCATAATGTGAGATTTGTAGCTTTTTCTCTTTTTTTAGTTTTTTTGATACGATTAATTATCTGTGCCATCAACTAGTTTTCAAGCCACTGCAGGCTCATCGTCAGATAGAGGTGTTACAGGAACATTTTCTGGACCATGTGCAGATAGGCGATGCGTTTGTGGTACTGGTGGAAATAGCGAAAATTTAGCTAATGAAATGTTTATGATATGACGAGATATTCGTGTTTTAGAGTACTTAGTTGCACTGCTTCGTGTTGTCCATGACAAATTCATTCTGATAACGTATATTTCGCCAGCAGCACGACCACAGCCTATAGCGGTGCATGGTCCAGGTAGTGTTCCTGTAACACCTCCATCTGGTGATGAACCTGCAGGGAATCGAAAACTAGTTAATGATACAGAAAGTAAACAGCATCAAAATGATTTAAAAAAGCAATTTGCTGCGTATTTGAATGAATGTTGCATTTCGTAATCCGAAATGAATATAGTGAAGATTATGATATTTTGTTGATGTTGATGGGGATATAATGGGCGCTCAGGTTAATTTAGAAAGGATGATGTCATAATCTCGTTTGCCCCAGAAGATTAGTGTTTAAAGTCCCATCGACGACGAGGTCACTGGAGGCGAAGCACTAGCGCAGATGTGGGAGGACGGGGAAGGAAGTCGTCATTGTCCATTTCGAAGAAACTATCCAGACATTCGCTTTAAGCAATTTAGGAAAAACACCGAAAATCTTGATAGCCGGAAGGGGATTTGAACCGCCGTCCTCACGAATACCCGGCCAGTGCTTACTCATGTACCACCTCTTTCGGTGGGAAATTTGGAGGAAAGGCCCGAATCGCAATGGCCAATCGGGTCCGGTCAAGGATTTTTACTCAGATAGCGAATCCGCTACAGTGGTTTGAACAATACTGCAATGTTGAAGCGTACGTCACAAAGTTCACGGAGCTGTACGTATCGAATAACTGGGTGAAGGGTCTGCGACATCTTGTGGGGAACGGATGTTGCACAGCAATGGGAACCTGGCCGTGGGAAAGCGACAGATGGGCACGCAGACCCTAGGGTATACCCGGGCATCAGGGGCAGGGCGGTATCCAGAGTACAACGCCCTTCACTGGAGCCCGCAGAAGGTTGTCCTACTTCGGGAACCAAGTTCTCGGCTGGATATCTTCTTTATTTATTTGTTTCACATACTACAGTTTCAGACGGAGCACCTTGCAGCTAGATAGCAATATGTGACGAGACGCTATCCCTGCATTTGCATCGATTAGTTAAAAAAAACAACGGTATATTTAGTTTCCGCTCTCAGCAAGTTCGTTTGAGGTGTCACGGGCCATTTTTCTGGATACGTGCTCTATTTCCCCCGGGATTAAAGCCTAGTGTCCGAACAACTCTGACAACAAACAAAAATGAAAAATGTTTGTAGCCAATTAACTACTAGTTTCATGAAGACCGCGTCATGTTAATTGCATTTTATCTGGGAGAGCGTGAGAAATAGATAAGTACAGTTAATAAGTGCAATGGCACCCTTAAATCAAGCCCAAATGCAACGAAAGACAGCGTAGCAAAATTATAGATCTGTATTGAACGAGGATAGCAGCGTTTAGCGTGTTAACAGCCGTATCGATACTCTTATCATGGCAGGCGATTTCTGGATTAGAAGTTGACGTCGCTTCCCTACTACATCCCCCTTCCCCCCCCCCCCTCCCGCCTCCCCTCCCCCCTCATATATTTGGGCCAGCTACAGCTGTTATATACTACCACGACCATATCAAATCATAACGAAAATTAAACCTACGATATATATCAATTACAGAAGTAATTATGAAATTGGCGGCAGTTTCTGGGCTGTCTTAGTTAGCAACCAGAATAACAGTTTCTAATACGCTAGACGCGATGATTTTTGCTTGTTAAGCGAGCAGGCCTATAATAATCATGGAATTAAACGTAAAATATTTGTCTGCATTTATATTCTCTATGTATTGACTACTATTTAATACGCGTTGACGATTCATGCGAGGTTGTATGGATTGGAAAGTCGACAGAAACGTTTGAAAATCCAAGCGGATACAATAACAAGAAATAACATAATTACTATTAACCCGCTACGCTACATTATACAGAAAATAACGTAATAGTGACCAAACCCGTACTAACTAGATAAGTGTGCGCGAAGTTACTTTGATGGGTAGACTTACATAAATTTTTTTTACGTAAAACGGAAGCTCTCTAACAACATAAAATTTTTGCCCTAATTTATAACATTAAAAAAAAGAAGAATGCAGTATTGCAGACTCGTTATCGTTTATAATAATTTGCTACTCAGTAATAATTATGTGACGGGGCCAACAAGATCCGAACGCTGTCTTCAGGAAACAATTCACGTGGCGATATGAAAAGCACAGTACAATGACGAAACAGATTCTGTAGCGTGTGAACGTCGATTAAAATATTATCGGAGCTCTCTTAAGACGGCTGAGTGGCCTTCTTTGGCGAATCTTAGCTAATGTTCGTCTTCTTTATAAAAATGTACACGTAGAGTTTGCAAGTCGTCCTTCGGTTCCAGTGGATGCTATACGCAGACCTTGAACGCTGCATTCAATTCCCTCACAAAGGTTCCTGTCGGTTCACCTTTTTGCTGTTAACTACCTTTCTGAATACTCCCACGCCACTCTTAAGAACAGGCGTTAGACGACTCTGATTTTATGGTAGAGCGAGTTTCACGCGCATGGCGCACAGTCGTATGTGTTAACATCTGTACGTATTACGGTATAATAATGATAATGAGCCTTTAATGAATGATTAATCCGAATCATCTCGAGGTTCTCCACAACAGTTCTTAATCACGTACTGGTTCTAAAACGATAAAAGGCTTTTAAGCTGATTGTACTACCACTTTACTCACGGACAATTGCATGTAGCTTTTCCAAGGGTAACTAAATCAATTAATATTTTTGAGTCCCTTCAGTAAACTGAAAAACAAAAAGTACCCGAAGATTACATTATTACGTCTAATATCGCTTATACCGAGGTATTGTAATGTTCTGTAAAGAATTTCGTTCAAAATTATGCGCATGGCAATGTACATACAAGGATGTATCATTTATGGTCATATTTCACGTCATTCGGTTCATTTTTACAGATGTTTTCTCTTCATTTCGACAACCACCCTTATTCCAACGATTACAATTATTCCAGATAATGTTATTATTTAAAATTATAAAAGTGTGTAAGTTTCGCATGTATCTCCTAGTATATTTAAGCAGTGGAAGTTGGACAGATGTGTTTGCGTTTTCACGAAGACACGGTACGTGTTTTCGTTAATGTGTACGCTTGACTACCGCTGATTCCCTAATATATTTAAGTACCTTTTTAATTACATAATTTCTGTAGTTGCTAATGCCTAGTTTCGTATGCGTGCAAATAAGTGAATCCTTGTTGTCTGTTAGAGGCGGGAAATACATTACATTTTCACTCGTATCTGAAAGTGCAAAAATGTTTATACAAATTATTTTCGTCTCAGTCGAGGAATAATAATACCGTCTTAGTTACCTGTCGAAGCTAAGCAAGTGAAATGTGAAATGCGTAAATTGTGATGAGAAAACAGAAACAATTTAAGTCACGGTAGAGATCTTTCGCTTCGAAATTGTGTCGTTAAAATGTCGGAAATTGAGACGCCCGAAACCTCTAACCTCAGTGCATCGCGAATTTAAATGATATTCGTTAGGCTGTTCTTCCTGTTTTTGTTGGTTTGAATATAGTGATACAGTAATTACGCGTCAACGATTTTTCGTTGTTTTCCTTTAACGAAATATTAGATGCCCGCGTTTCTGGAAGCGGATGCCACGCGAATTAGACAAGCGAGGAGGTGAACGGATCGGGGGTGGTATTGTGAAGCGACAGAGTCGGTGGTCCTCTGGTGCGGTTCAGGAGAAAGTCATTAAACATAAACGAGCGCAATCGTACTGGTGTCTGAATGCTTGACTGGTAGCGCTCCCATCCACCCCAATTCACTTATTCCCTCAAGCTCAACATCGGAAATTCGATCTTTCGCGCTATTCCCTACAATTCTGCTTAATTGTTAATCCTGCCGCGTAGTTTGTTTCTGTCACGTCTTTTATTGTGCCGTCGTCTGCTAATAGGGAGGATGTTAAAATAAAAACGCGTTCTAAGCAATGCCTTTATGTGCTGTCTGTCGCGGATATTCCTCAGTTCCTGTCGTTTGCTCGTTTTGTAGACGCAGCGTGCCTACTTATTAATGTTCCATATGTCAGCAGTGTCGTTTTTGAGTACGTGGTTCAGCTTCCTTACCGCAGTTGTCTACTGGCTCCAAGGGTTGCTTCTCCTCGGCAATTATTCCTTCCCAACAATAAACCTTTTCATACATGCTGATCCGATATAGTTTCTTGTCGCTATATTTTCCATACATACTAATTTACTTTTTGACGCCACCAAAAATTTACCAGAGCGTCTGGTAATAATGAAAAATGTTGGGGAAGACCGCTGCTAGTTTCTTCATTCAGTACTGAAGTGTCAAATAATTTTCATAAAATGATCTTTCGCTCGGCGAAAAGCAGACATTATCATTCTTCCTTCAGTTTAACAAAGTCAATAAATACGTTCTGTAATTTCACGGTAACGTTGACAGAACTGCAGCTTCACCATACGGGCGGTAAAACGTTCCGCAAAACGTTTCGCGACGTCGCCTTTCATCATCAGATGTGGGTGTGTAACTAACAATAAAATACAACTTTCTAAAACCACGTAAACCGTATCGATTCTATCCGGAATGACAGCTGAAGATTTGTGCCAGAACATCTACATCTACATCTACATTTATACTCCGCAAGCCACCCAACGGTGTGTGGCGGAGTGCACTTTACGTGCCACTGTCATTACCTCCCTTTCCTGTTCCAGTCGCGTATGGTTCGCGGGAAGAACGACTGTCTGAAAGCCTCCGTGCGCGCTCTAATATCTCTAATTTTACATTCGTGATCTCCTCGGGAGGTATAAGTAGGGGGAAACAATATATTCGATACCTCATCCAGAAACGCACCCTCTCGAAACCTGGCGAGCAAGCTACACCGCGATGCAGAGCGCCTCTCTTGCAGAGTCTGCCACTTGAGTTTATTAAACATCTCCGTAACGCTATCACGGGTACCAAATAACCCTGTGACGAAACGCGCCGCTCTTCTTTGGATCTTCCCTATCAGGAGTCGAATCCGAATTTCCTGCTTTTCTCCAGCAGTCACGTCACCTTGAGGCTACTCAAGCACGTCTCCTGACCCGACTTTAATTCTTCATGTCACTAGTTTCTCGCCTCACAGAGCATCACCGCTGTAAGCCTACGTGGAAGAAGACGAATACCTAGCTTTAATTTATCTTGCCAGTGGATAAAATATGTGCACGCGATTTCAATATTTGTTAGGCCCAGACGATTATATCTGTTGATGAAAGTTTATCTCATAAAAGGCGTTGTGGGACTTTTAATAAATTGAAGATGTTATAAAAGGATTTCTACTTCATGGCTTGTTGGTGCAGCAACCAGCATGCAGAATGTGGTGAAAACTACAGTTCTGGTTTCAGGATTGATTTTACTGCTTTATTTATTCATGGTGCCCGTTTCGCCTGATACAAGGCATCTTCAGATTGACCAATATAGTAAAGTGCATTCCGGATGACGGTGCCCGAATCGATGCACCCAAAACATACTTACCAACATTATACTAGTCAATTTGAAGATGCCCTGTATTAGGCGAAACGCGAGACATGAATAAATAAAGCAATAGAACCAGTTCTGCAACCAAAACTGTTGTTTCCACCACACGAAGAGTTTATTACAAAGAAGCCACAGTTGCAGTACGTATATTTTGGAGACTATTTTCGAATCTATTGGTTCATTCTCAAACCTGACCTACTGAGGCTGCACTGTAACTGCCTGATGACACCCATCTTAAATTGACCGTATATGCAACACACAGTAGCGGTAGATAAATGTCACAATATGTATATATGCTCACTATACAAGTCAGAATAAGGCTCGGTAGGTCAAGCTCGAGAATGCACAAAAGTCGGTTCGAAATTAGTAGCCAAAATATATGTAGCCTACTGCAAAAGTGAGAGATTTGTAATAAACTCCTCATGAAATAAAAGCATTGCTGGTCCTAGGTCAACAAAATGTTGAAATTGTATCATTTCAATAAAGTGACGGAGATGGAAGTTGTTCGTTTGCCAGACTGTTACGTTTACAATTTCAGATAAAGACAGACAGGAAAATTTCAGACATCTCTGTGACTCGACGCGGATTTGTTTAGTCAGTGTGAGAGCGCAAAAGAATTGTCACCGAACGTCAGTGGGAATCGTTCCAAAAAAAGCTGCAGAAAGAGACTTTTTCCAAGAGCCGAGGTTCCAACACTTTAACAAAACCCATTACTTCCTCCAGCATATGTCTCGCCTAATGACCACGAAGCTCCTAAGAGAGAAATTCGGATTTACAGGAAGGGACACAATATCGTCTGCCGTTTGTGAAATTTATTGTAAAGATTCCGCCACAATTTGAAAGTAATAGTAGCATTCATAAACGGAACACTAGGAATAAAAATCCCCACCATTATAAACTATTGAACCTTAATCTTGCATAGTGAGGAGTGATGTGCACAGACATAAAAAATATTTGACCGTCTCATTTGTGAATTCAGTGTGCTGGGAGAAAAAAAAATAGTTACGTCAATTGTTAGCAACTAGCCATATTTTTACAGACACAATATATCTTATTTGCAAATCAATAGACATGTTTCATATCACGGCGCGTCATCGTGAGTATGATCTATTAGACACGCAAAGAAATAAACTAAAGTAACGAAAATGACCCTCGTGCATAATGTATCTTCTGTCACAACTCGTTTGGTAGCTTATGAAGTACAGTTGTAGAAGTGTTACCAGTCGTCCTAACCGTAGTCCACCACTCAAAAAAATACATAAATAAATGAATTTATAGTATGCGAAATACGACACATGCGAAATACCCTCGGAGTTAAAAACAAGGCAGGAGTTGACTGTTTTGAATACTGCCGAACCATTAATTTAATTGGTTATGGTTGTGAAATAATGACGCTCATTATTTACAGAAGAATGTAAAAACCTATGGAACCCGACCTCGGACACGTTCAGTTTGGGTTCCGAACAGTACGTAAACACGCGAGGCAATATTGATGCCACGAGTTATTTGAGATAGTAAACTAAAGAAAGGCAGCCCTACGTTTATAGCATTTGCAGTCTTAAAACAAAAGGAGCGAAAAGAAATTTTACAGAAGGGAGGAAGCAACTTTAAGAATCGAAAGGCATAGAAGGAAAGCCATAATACAAGAGTGAGACAAGTTTCTAAACTATCCCGGATGTTGTCAAGTCTTTGTGTTGAGGAATATGATGGAGACGATAGAGGAATTTCGAATCTGATTTAAAGGCCAAGGAGAAGAAATTAAAACTTCAACGTTTGACTGTTACATTGAAATTCTGTCAGAGACGGAAAGAGCTTGAAAAGCAGTGGAGCAAAATTGATAGTGTCCTGAAAAGAAGTTATGTTTAAAGTGAAACAAGGGAGATGGAATGTAGTCGAATTAATCAGACGACGTTGAAGCAATCAGATTAGGTATGAGACATTAAAAAACTTTTTGTATCCAAGATAGTACAAATACGTTTTTTTGTTTTCGACAACAGGTTTCGACAGGCTTTACTCTCATCTTCTAGTCTTCAAAATTTTTTGTTACAAAATGTGTTTATTGTGAGTTGCAACCTCACACGAATTTGTCATACTAGCGGATAAAATGGAGCACATTATGCAAAGATTTGTAAGAAATAAATTTTAACAGTCAAATAGCACCTTCTGCACATGGCCATGTCCATGTATGTAGCGCTCACAGATAATTGTGAAATCTTAAAAAAACGCGATGTAGAGTAAAATTTACTGTACCACATTTTTTCACGTTAGCTTGACATGTTCCATTCATTGATGAGCCACCTAAGATGTGCTGTTGTACATTTCACTGTATATTGTGTATTTAGTACTTCACAATCATCGGTGAGCGCTACATATACGAATATGGCCATATGGACAAGGTTCTTTTTGGTTATAAACGTTTTATTTCTGTCAAACCTTTGCATAATGTCCCACATTTTATACAACTCACAATGAACACATTTTGTAACAGACATTATTGAAGACCAGAAGAAGACGTTAAAGCCGGTCTTTCGCTTGTCGAAAATACGTAAATATCCCATCTTGGCTAGACATAGTATTTACCAAATAAAACAGATCGCTCTTTCTCATTTCTGAACAATCTAGAGATTAAAAGTGGCAGATGAGGTTCATTATTTGGGTATCAAAATAAATGCTAATGTCCGAAGTAGAGAAGATATGAATTGCAGACTGGCAATAGCGAGAGGAGCATTCGTGGCCGCGCGGAGTGAACGCGCGGTTTGAGGCGCCATGTAACGGACTGCGCGGCCCCTCCGGCCGGAGGTTCGAGTCCTCCCTCGGGTATGGGTGTATGTTTTGTTCTTAGCATAAGTTAGTTTAAGTAGTGTGTAAGTCTAGGGACCGATGACCTCAGCAGTTTGGTCCCTTAGGAATTCACACACATTTGAACATTTTTTTGAGCATTCTCGGAAAAGAGAAATTTTTTAACATCAAATATGAATTTAAAGTGTTAGGAAGCATTTTCTGAAGAGTATTTCGAATGTAACTTTGTACGGAAGCGAAATGTGGACGGTTAACAGTTCACTCGAGAAGGGAGTAGAAGCGTTTTAAATGTGCTGGAGATTAGATGGATAGATTGGGTAACGAAGGAGGGAACGTACTTATTCTAATTGGGGAGAAAAGAAATTTATGGTTGAATTTGACTAAAAGAAGCAATTGCTTGATAGAACACATCCTGGGGAATCAAGGGATCGTTCATTTGGTATATGAAATAACTGTGCGTGTGTATGGGGGGGGGGGGAGGAGAAGGGGGGGCACGAGGGGGAGGGAGCCTTGGTCAGAATAAGCAGGTTTTGGAAAATTTTGGAAATTTGTGGTAAGTTGTATGCAACCAAACTGTTGAGATCGTCGGTTCTTAGGCTTACACACTACTTACTCTAACTGAAACTAACATACGCTGAGGACAACACACACACCCATGCCCAAGGGAGGACTTGAAGCTCCGACGGGAGGATTCGCGCGAACCGTGGCGGCTACCTCTCGCGGATAAGCAGATTTAAATGGATGTAGGTATGAGTAGTTATGCAGAGATGTAAGGATCTTGTGCAGGATAGATTATAGTGGAAAAATGCGTCAAATCAGTCTTGGGACTGAACACTACAACAGCAACGGGAACGGCTAAACAAGCAAACAGCGATTCACAGTGTGTGTGTGTGTGTGTGTGTGTGTGTGTAAGCAGTACAAGAAGGAGTGACGGCTGTTGCGGGGAGCACGCCTGCTCGCTGCTTCCTTCCTTCCTTCCTTCCTTCCTGGCAGACAGGCGCCTGCGGCAGGCAAGCTTCCGGCAGGGTGCGGGCTGCAGGGCCTGCGGCGATAGCCATCTGTATCTGCTCGCTCCTGCACTGCACCACGTAACACGGCCCGACAGTCGAGCAGGCGGCCGATATTGCGTTAGGCGCGCGGATTAGCCGCATTGTCTCCACAGAACTCAGCGGTTGTTATTGCTTCTAGGGGGAAAGCCGATTCAAAACCTTCTAATTCCCTCCGACGCAAACTGCAGCATAAACCAACTCGCTTAAGTCGTCTAATAGACAGGCACTCATCCAAGGTTCGTTCCAAAGGACCGGAGGGGAGGGGGGGAGGAGGGAACACAGCTTGTTTTTACGGTCCATCCTTCCTCTCCAACCAAATATAGTTTGCCATCTCCACCACTTTTCATGAGTCAACGATGTCTAACGTTTTAAAAATGATAAGAAAAAATAAAATATTACCGTATAATAATAATAAAAATGAAAGGAATGGAATCAACCAGATTAACTAGATAAGTTGTGGAATTCTACGACACTTATAGTAAAGCAAATTTTGAAATAATAAAATAGATCCCTGTAGACAGTGCTTGAGTTGTAAAAGAAGAGGTTCCGGTACTGTGATTTTACAGGGGGGGTGGGGGGTTTGAAATTTAGGCTTCTTAAAACTTTCTTAGGAGAAAAAAAAATCTTAGCAAAGATCGCAAAAAAACTCTGTATTGTGGATGACTGGTTTCGGTAAACTACCTTATCACCATCAGATCTTCGTACAGCTTATTACAAAAGTCTTGTACAAGATGCATACAAAATCTTTCCATTTTATAATAACGTGTATGAAGACCTGCTGATGGTGACATAGTTCGTCGCAACCGTCATTATCAATACAGAGTTTTATTGCTATCTTGGCTAAGAAACTTTTCTGCTCCTAATAAAGTAAAAACAGATCGGCCCTTCATACTCAGTATGAGTAAACTAATTCCTTAAAACGTTATGGTTCAAATGGCTCTGAGCACTATGGGTCATCATGCTGAGGTCATCAGTCCCCTAGAACTTAGAACTACTTAAACCTAACTAACCTAAGGACATCACACACATCCATGCCCGAGGCAGGTTCGAACCTGCGACCGTAGCAGTTGCGCGGTTCTGGACTGAAGCGCCTATAACCGCTAGCCACCCCGTCCGGCTTTAAAACGTTGTATTAACGCTTTTCTGAACATTTTAAAAGTGTGAAAACAACCTTTGTACTGGTAAAAAATGAAACTCCCTCGCGGGCCAACAATCTTTTATTGCAATTTTATTAGATATTACTTCTCAATTTACTATTTATTACAAAAAAGAAATTGTGATAACGTGAACACACGTAAATTTGAGATTTAGATACTAAAAAATGGAAAAAAACTTAAAGCGTTTCAACTTACAGTTTATAAAACTGTTCAAAGGTTTGAAAAGTTTTCGTTGTAAATCCCTTCTCTCTCTGTTTCCTTGGAGTTGGCGTCCGTAGCAGAGAGCCGTCCACGAAGCAGTCAAGATTTCACCTACTTTGAAGAGTCACAACGAGTCAGTAGTGGGTCATTCAACTTCATAAAAAGTAGTGAAGAAAGAATTTTTGTCAACATGAGGCTTCACCGTCATTAATGATCAAATTCATTCGCGAAAACCATATTTCACATTCATTAGATGACACTACAATTGCCTTGATGGTAGTTGTCAACGGAAGCTAATTTGTCGGATACTTCGTTTTGTTTTCACAGTTTCCACCAAATTTCACACAGTTGTCAAAAACGTACTCTCGAAATGCTTTGATCGTATCTCCTTTGTTCAAGTGTACTAGAAGTGACTCAACAGCTTCTTTCCCCAAAGCTTCTATAGTAATACGTCTCGAAATATGTGACTCCGGGTTTCTTTTTTCGTCGGAGGTACCGGTACTGAATATTCTAGACAGCAAAATATCTAGGCAGAAAATTCACGACTGGACAAGAAGATCCAAAACAAGCAGGCCTGGCGAGCGGGAAAGCCCATTCTGTGTGAATGAAAGTAATATGATTGAACTGTCTCGTTTTGAGAGTACTGAAGGACGATCTGCTTTAATTCTTAAAAACGATTGAACGGCCGTAAATATTTCTTTACTTAAGGCAACCGGGTTCAAAGGAATTTACTGTCATCTTCAGGTCTCAAGATTTTTAATGCAAAACATGTTTATTTTATACTGAATTTCACGCACAAGATACCAAGCGGATAAAAATGTAAGTTGCTGATTTTTATCCATTTGACATTTTGTGATGAGGTTCAGCGTAAAACAAACATGTTTTGCAACAAAAACTTTAAGACCTGAAGATGACAGCAAAGTCTGTTGAAACTGGTTATTTATACTAAAAAAAAATTGTGCTATCTTAGCTGTTGAACGAAGTTTTAACAGAAAAGTAATGTGCGCACAAAGAGAAACTAAAAAGAAAACTGAAGACGGACCTTGTACATCGCGTGGTCCAGTGGCGCGAATAATGGATCTGAGCACTATAGGACTTAACATCTGAGGTCATCAGCCCCCTAGAACTTAGAACTACTTAAACCTAACTAACCTAAGGACATCACACACATCCATGTCCGAGGCAGGATTCGAACCTGCGACCGTAGCAGTCACGCGATTCCGGAATGAAGCGCTTGGCAACAACGGCCGGCTAAACGCGAATAATAATAGTAATTATTATTATTATTATTATTATTTATATCGTATATTACATATTCTCTTAATCAAAACTTCCAATAAATTGGAAAGTATTCGTCCAAAAGTTTGACAAGTGCCTGTACCATGCAACTGATTTAAAAAACTTTCACAACTTCGAAGCTTACAAGGTAAAAATCGAAGTGTACAGTCAGCATTGTCAGTATTTAGCTTAACACTAGAGTTACGGACCTGAAAGAGCATAAATGGGGGGCAATGCTACTGCTTTGTGTTATTGCGTTCTAAGAAGATGGTCTTGCCCCATTGGCTTGACTATCTCAGGTGCCTGTGGTTTGCCTAGACTCACGAACTGTGTATAATTTCAGCTTGAAGAAACACAACTTCTCAGCGAAAATCGCATTTGTAAAACCTTTTTTGCCGATGACCGGTTCCGATAAACAGAGTTAGCATCATCTGATTTCGAAAAAGGTTAATATATGTGCCGAATTAGGCACCTTTGTCGAGATCAGATGATGGTAACTCTGTCTGCCGAAACCGGTCATCGTAAGTAAAAGTTTTACAAATGCGATTTTGGCTGGGGCTAGCTGTGTTCCTTTAAGTTGGATATTTACAGGTCGCCCCTTGTCACTTAGTATGAGCAAGTTAACCGCGTCTGTTTTGTAGTTCCGGCAGCAAGTATGATCAGTCTCTGAATAAGAACATTTCCTTGCTAGAACGGGCTGACCCTCAAGAAAGGAACTGAAAAGTATCCCTTGTTAAATAAGGTTGGTAATTTTCTAGAATTTCTTGTCATTTTCGATAAATGATTTTCACGCTAATATATTCACCGAACGTTAGGTGAAATATTTGAAAAATAAAATGTAAGAAAATATAAACGTCCCTCCCCCTCACATCTCGTTCCCCAATATCCTTGGATCCACGATTGTTAACAGAGGGTTTCGTACCTGAGACAGTTCTAGATAATACGAGGGGCGTTCAGAAAGTAAGCTCCGATCGGTCGCGAAATGGAAACGACTATGAAAATCCGATAAAGCTTTGCACAGATGTGTTGGGTAGTGTCTCTAGTATAACCCCAGTTAGCATCACGTCGCTCTTCTCATTTCTGAGCTCGCAGTGAGTGCGTAAAGATGTCTAGAAAATAGTGTCTGCCGCCAAGTACGAGGGCCTGGTGAGAAATTTCGCCTGAAGCTATGCAGCTAACATTACATAACTGTCGTGCTGTTTCTTCTTCAAGACAATTCTCAGCCGCATTCTGCAGGGGCAATGAAGATGCTGCTGCATCGTTTTCAAATGGAAATGTGAGATTACCCACAATACAGTCCGCAATTGTCTCCCCCTGAGTTTCATCTCTGGTCACATGAACCGCTGTCTTTGAAGACAACATTTTGACACAGACAACGAGGTGTAGGCCAGCGTGGAGAATTGGCGGAAAGCACTGGCCGCTGCCTTCTATGATGAGGCTATTGAAAAGTTGGTACAACGCTATGACAAAAGTCTAAGTCAGAACGGCGACTACGTAGAGAAGTAGCTGAAAGGTGTAGCTAATTGTTACAAGTAAAACATTTCTGATGTTCACTGTGGTTTCAATTTGGCAATCAATCGGAGCTTACTTTCTGAACAGGCCTCGTAGATACACATACTTCGCACATCACTGTGCAGAACGTGCGAGAATTAGTGGTTTTCAGGAAGCTATTCCATTCGCATCTTGAAAAAGTGAGAAGTTACTGTCTACATGTATCTGTTCACGTCTTAATCTTTCTTGTTCTCGTGACCCTTTCCAGAGATACTGATGGTGGCGACGAGTCTCTAAATTGAGACCTTGTATGCTGTCGTGCATTACCGTTAAGGAAGACAAACACTGGAGCAGAACTCTGCATTTTGTCGCAGTTGTGAGCTTCTTCCTTTAGAGGTGCACTACACTTTCCCACGACCTTTCCAACAAATTAAATTTTCACATTCGCTTCCGCCCTACAGATTTTAACAGTTAATGTTACTTCATATTGTTTCGTAGTGTCACGCCTCAATATTGCAAGGCTGTGACATGCTTCAGATGTTCGCCATCTGTCTTGTAAATAGATAGATTACGAGCTCTTCCTTACATTTGTTCGCTTTTGGAGGGTGTACCCTCTCATATCGCCGAAAGGAACTCTTGTCAAAGTCTATCTGCATTTCCTTGCGATTGTCCAACGACGACAACTGCCTATAGGCAACAGCACTGGCAGCTAACAGTCTGATATTGCTGCCTGCCCTATTTGATAATTCGTTTGCGTACAATGACACATTAGACGTCGTACTGTGAAGGACCGGAAAAACTAAATTGCGTTACCAAATATTTCAATAGTCGCTGTGAAACGGTTACAGACAATTGATTCTAACATAATTTACTGTCTCAACCGCGTCCCAGTGCGACCTCTACAATGAGATTTCTCAATAGAGAGTATTAGAGTGTTAAACATCAAAATGTAGAGCGGCCGAAAAACATTTTACTCTACAAACCTGGAAAGCTAGTTATTTATTTTGTTAATGGTGTCTGAAAGTTTACAATGTATCCTATACCGAAAATGAATTTAACACAAATGATTCAAGCGAGCGCGCGCGCACACACACACACACACACACACACACACACACACACACACACACACACACACACACACATATATATATATATATATATATATATATATATATATATATATGTTTACAAATAATCCCTTTTCTCCTTTATTATTTAGATGTTGGAAAACTTATAAACTAAATTTGTTGTCAGCTTACTTCTGTGCCTAAACATGAACACATTAAACTTGTTTCAGAGTCACTGTGCTCTTGTGATTAACACACATGCGTACACAATTTTTTAGATTGCTGTAACACGTAAACCCCTGTATCTTTTGTGACGCGACCCAACGCAGCAGCGACAAATTCTTGCATCCGGGATTATAACATGGTTTAGGTCTGCATACTTGGCTCTGAGTTATTAGCAGTTGACCGAATCTGCGACTTCTAATCTATACAAATGAGATGGGTAGCATGCATATCGTAATGTAATATTGACGGTTGAACATGTCGCAATACATTTAACTACACCTAGGTCGTCTAGATGTACCGTCTTGAATGAAAGCTTACTGCCTCTTCCTCTCTCCTCTCTCCTCTTCCTCTCTCGCACTGTGGTACGTTTCACTCTCGGGACCCTCTATGATTTGCGTCTTCTCTCATTTTTACGCAGATCATCTGTCTATGGAAGCAGTATCTGCGGTATGCTACTACATAAAATGCTCTCCCTCGCTGATCTGTTTACCGTTTCACTGTGAATTACACCAGAGTGACCTCTCATCCACAGCAAATTAAACGTGTTTTCGTGATTTCTCGCTGGTATGATTGCTACTATGATTACTGAGGAGCTCTTTAATCTCTGCAATGCGAGATACCTGCTTGCAAAAACGAATAAAGCTAAATGCCGTGATGAAGTGGAGAGATGTGTGTCTGATATGGGATGCGAGAAAATATAAACTGCAAATGGCAGATCTTTTTTTTTTCGTTGCAGTAGTCGCCAAGAAACTACTACCTTCGCTTTGATCTCAGCATACTGATTTCTGTCTAAACTGCGACTGATCACGTTGTCTCTATGATACTATCCAGAATGTCTTGATCCACCGCTATCAAAACGCGTGTTATGTTGTGATGCTGATGTATTTGCGTCTGACGTCGTTATTTGTCGTACAGAACTAGGATAACTACAAAATATATAGTATTTGTTTTTTCTTTAAATATTAGCAATGAAACAGTTACTGCCGTTTTAACGTGAGCGAGTACGATTACATATAGTCCGCGCCCACTTATCTATCTTCATACTGCTGCACAGCTGTAAATAAGTCTAAAAGCCTATGGGGATTTCTGAACTGCTAAAAGTTTTCTTCAGTTGTTACCAGAGCGAATACGACGCTGTCATTCGATATGTTGTTTGAGGTACGGGAAACGTAAACCGTGGAATACGAAATATTCGTATTTATCGCCTCGGAACCACGCTGCCAGTTACATTTCAACAATTAATGCTTCATTATAACATCTTTTACATCTGAAATAAATTTATTTCAACAACGTTTCTTCTACATATTATAAGTGGTTACGCCGTTGTCGCCTTACATAGCTTTCTGCCATAAGAACATTATATTGCAAGACTGCATCTCACACATTCATTACTAAGAATTAGAAGCATAATTTTGCTGTACAGAACCGAGAAAATGTAACATCTGTGTTGAATGTTACATCTTCACGCACGACATATCTATTGGTGAAACTGCGTTTGGTTGCTTTAGATTTTGAAGATTACTTGTTTAGCACAGCGAAATGTGTCCTCAATAAAATAAATGTAGTGATCCAGATGTTTCTTTTGTTGTATGAGCAGTGGTTACGGTTGCCTACCCCGTGTTACTGACGTGTTTGATTTCTTGGAGAGCGGGTAATGAGATGATTCCGGAGAAAATTTTGAAATGCAAACGCGCAATTTTCTGAAAGTTATGCTAACATGTTTTACTGTCTTCTCATATCAAACTTACAATTATGAGCGAAAATATATGTTCCTCTTGTGGAACGCTACTGACTACTTTAGTGCTTCTCATTGATGTCGAGTATTACACTTTCCTGTTCGCCTTGCATATAAAATAGTCGCAAGGACGAGGCAACGTGTTAAACTTCTTTCACTCTAATTAGAAAAAATAAATCTCATATGAATACGTGCATTTTTAATGTGTTACGCAGAAGTAAAAAAACAGCTAGTGGCTCGTAGTTCTATGCTTAAAACTAGAGCAAATTATTATTTATTTTTTAATGAAGCAGGCAGTTTTGCTGTTAACGGTGTTATGTTCGGCTGTACACTGAATAATCGGAGCTATATGCAGCGATTTTACCGGAACAACATTGCTTAAACACTAATCAGAATTATACAGTAGAGGCATATTCCGTAGTTCGTTGATTGGTTAATATTTACAGGCAGAGTGAGAGGGAGAGGGAGAGGGAGAGAGAGAGAGAGAGAGAGAGAGAGAGAGAGAGCGAAAGAAAAAAAAGAGAGATGTGGCGCTCCCCATAAGCAAGCACTCGCCTCTATGTGAAATAAGACGGCGTACCTACACTTGACATTTACAGAGTCTGTTTGCACTACAGGAAATATTTGTTTTTCTCATTTACATAATGCTTCGGTACTTTGTGTGTTGCATAACACTTCGGCACTGCCACTGATATAGTTAAACTTTCATTTCTCATCGTTTCCCAAACAGTGCGCTTACGTCTTTAGTTTCATATATTTGTAAGTAGCAGATTTTCCTACACAAATCTTTACCTGCAAATAATTTCTTATAGCCCAGCTCGCGAAAACATAGAAACGTCTGGTATCTAGGTTTTTGACCAGAGCAGCAGCTGAACCTACAAACACAATTCTACTCCGAAGGGAAGAATGAGTAATGTGACTCGTGGTTGAGATACTGGACTGAATGCGGAACGGACCTGTTTTATTTATTTATTGGCTTCAAAATAATCCTTAATTTGTAAAACATCGTGTGTAGTGTGATAGCTCAGGTTTCTTAGCGCGAGTAACTAACCGCTTGCTTCCGGGCACACAGCCGAGTTGTGTTTCCATTTTATGCACAGTATTTTGAGGAGCGGCCCATTCGTTTTCTTCAGGTGCTGCAAGTTGTGTTGTTACGTATACTAGCTGTCTGGATTTCTGTGTATTTGTTCTTGCATAATACTACTTAACACAGAAATAGCTCCCGAGCACTATGGGACTTAACATTTAAGGTCATCAGTCCCCCAGAACTTAGAACTACTTAAACCTAACTAAACTAAGGACATCACACACATCCATGCCCGAGGCAGGATTCGAAACTGCGACCGTAGCAGTCACGCGGTTCCGGACTGAAGCGCCTAGAACCGCTCGGCCACCGTTGCCGGCATACGTAACACATTCTGTTAGTGTATGTACAATGGCCTCTCCAATGAGGCAGGAACCACAACTTGGAGAGAGTATTAATTTTCACAGATCACTCGTTTTATTAGCACTCTTGCGATCTACTCTTACTCTGTCGAAGCTGTAATTTCCTCCTCGTTAGCGCCAAGCTGAGATACCAACGGTGGCGTCGAATCTGTTGCCGAATCGCCCAATACGATGTGCCCCGGTGTTACGGTCCTGCCCACTAACGCTTCCATTCCGTTTTTGCTTAACGGTCCTGTTTGGCCATCCAGATACAGGTCTCCAGCAGTGTACTCAAACAGCTTCAGGCGATCGGCGCGGTGGTTCTTTAAACAACGCCACGGGCCATTTCCGTCTCCAGCCTGGTCCATCTCACCTTTCCCTCTGAATCTAACGATGTCGGCGAAACGTTAGGCCACGCCATCCGTTCGCAGAGCGTAACGTGGACTGTCTTATCCAAGAAAAGCTTCACTCTTCCCAACTGCCATATTGTTCAAAGGAATCTTGTTTTTTTGTAAACAGCCAGAAAAACGTACAAAAAATCCACTGCATTGCTGAGATATAAGCGGCAGTGGACTGTTTTCTAAGGACACCATTGCAGCTTTGGCGTATAAGTGTGCGTGGAATTCACACCGAATGTCGTCGTTGCAAGGTCCTTTTGAAGTAAACGACGAAACTGTTCGTTTTACTCTTTTCTTTTCTATTTGGACTGATTGCGGCAAAACACTGAAACAGGTATAAATAACCATATTATGGGCGTTAAATGTGTAGTTAAAACATGGGCCTAGAGTCCGATACTTTAGAGCCCAACCGGGCATCTGCGAGTGCGCTGGTAAGTCGCTGTCCTCACATTTGGATAAGCTGACACTGCGAGAGACGCGGGATCAGCTGAACGTCACGCCTTTACTACGTTACTTATTCAGGCGGAGTCTTCATTCAGAACCCTGAAAAACATAAAGCTTTTTGATTGTAGATGAAACAAAAAATAACTGTTCAAAAACTAAGCTGTGTAAAAGAAGCAATTTCAGCTCTGTTCGGTCGTCAACTTTCAAGTAGTTGAGTCTGTAGGAGACCTCCCGCCCCCTTCCTCCCCCTCCCCCCCCCCCCCCCCCCCGCATAATTTGACGAATTTTGTGTGACTGGAAACAAATGAAATACGGAACAATCCACTGAGTGCCAATAAGAAAGTTTATTTGGAGCACGAAAAAATATTTAGAATATCAGTATCTTCCATTAGTGTACGAGTAAGTTTCTTAAATTCGATTGCTCTAAGAGCACTTAGTAACGTTGAAACAATATCATCTCTGGGATATAAATTTTTCATGCTTTCGCCGATACCATGAATCAACAGATATGTCCTGTTTAATTCTCTGGTGGTCACGCCACCTGCTTCTCGTTTTTGAACTAAATGTGTTATTTCCTTGTTGCCTTACCACGTCTTTTTTTCCACTTTATATCTTTGACTTAACTGTGTGAAACATGATTATTTCCTTCCAGGGAAGCTGAGTATGATATTACATACTTTTCTGGACCGCTTTGACCTCACTTGTCATTGAGTAGAGAGATTAGACATCAGTGATAAGACTTTGCAAACGTAGGAGTATCAAACCAGAAGGAATCACGTTTTGTATCCAAGTATATAATTACATAGTGCATCGAACCTTATAATTGACTGTTCTCTTCGTGCCAAAGAACATAACGATGCATTTGAGTTTCTTTTGTCATCAGTCGGCACAAAGCGTGACGCCCTCCTTCAGGACGTTTTTCTCCCTCCGCCGTTGCATATCTTCACATTTTTGTTCTCATCTAAGTCCGTGCTCCTCTTCCTCCACTCGCCACGTACGAGAAAACGACGCGTCGACGCCCAGGTTGCCTATCACCCGCGGCGTAGTTTTTGAGCGCGGTATGAAGGTGACAGGCCCCAGATTCCTTAAAGAATCGAACGCTCTTGTATAAAACAGCATATTTAAAGTCTGTTGGAAGTCGCTAAGTGCTCCCATTATCAAACATTGGATGAGTGTGCTGTGCGTGATCCGTGCTCCGTTTTAAGAAAAAGCTAGTTTTACCAATCTCAATGTTTGTGACCGGAACTATTGTGTCGTACAATTGCATAATTTTTGAAGGACATGCAGTTGCGTATGTGGATACTGTACGTAAAATATGTTACGAATAGAGTAGGTGGTAAAGAGGTAATAAATTAAAACGTCGTGCCTGATGATGAAGTTTTATTGGACAAGCAGAGTTAATCCATTAAGCGATAAATTTTTATCCTTTTACTATTTCGTGGGAGACGTCCGAGAGAGAAATTTTCGAGAAGGTTTCAGATTACGTGTAAATTTTGTTGCAACTCGCTAAGCGCTCTCATTTTCAAACACTGGACGAATATAGTCTGGATAATTTGATTGCGGTGAGTCTCGCTGCCCCAAGACAAAACGGTTTCTAACTTTAATACTTGATTTACTATGTTAAACCTTTGACGTAAGATTATAGCTAGTAATGAGTAGATTACGAAAGCACTGTACATTTTTAATTCAGTCAGTAATTTTACGAAATGTGGAAACTAAAATTTTAGTTGTCCCTGGGAGCCGTTAAATAGGCAACCTGCAACGGAGACAATGCACTGTGCACCGGTTTAGCCGTTTAGTAATATAGAATACTGACAGAAACCAGTTACCAGAATTAAAAATAAGTAATTTATTGCAATTTGGACTGTTTTTCATTAAAATAGTAAGTACGATCGCTGCGGTTCCACTACGATGTCAGAAATTATTAATGTTATATGTCTAGAATGAGGTGTAAATGCATAGCTTGTGCATCACAAAATGTTTCGATGGGGGAAAATTTTCTTCAGAATCTGTTTGTCCCTAAACCTAGCTTGCAGAATGTGCAACATCACAAAGAAATTCAGAGTTCCCTCGCCGTTAGCCATTCCGGACGGCAGCGGGTGCAAGAACGTTTTACTCTTAAGCGTTACCACTCAGTAAGAAAAATACTGACTTCCTCAAAATCCTGTAGAAGCACTTATATCTTGACATAATAGCCCAGCGAGCCTTCTGATCTTTTAATTAAGCTGCCTTAACAAATCTGCGTCTCTTCTACTTCCACGCTTTGTATGGCATAAGGTATTGCTCACAAGTAGTCACAACTGTGTTATACATTAAATATGTACCTATAATTTCGCCAACCCAGTTTTATTTGTCAATATATCCTGTACTACTCACGTGAGTATCATTTTATAATCGCGAAGATTTATTTACAAAATATTGGAAATCTATAGCAACCTCTTTTTCGGTAACATTATTTCAGCGGGAAAGAAATTTGTGTGGACCTACAGCTGACGATATATATATATATATATATATATATATATATATATATATTTATTTATTTATTTATTTAAAAAAAAGACTGGTTTGATACTGAGTTTCAACGTTCTATTTTGTTCATACATTTTCATCTCTACCGCAATGTCAAACCTGTGAATTTATTTTCTCTGTTTCGCATATCCTTGATTCGGTCTGGATGTGCTTTTTATTATGCTCTCTTTTACTCTTTCTAATACCAGGTTAATTACTGCTAAATGCCGTGCAAATGTTCCATTAAATTTTCCATGTTTTTGTTAAGGCTCTTCCACAGTCCTCTTTCCTCAGCTATTCCTTGTAGTACTTCTTCATTTTGTACTTCATTTTTGTACTTAATTTTCAACATTCGTCGATGGAACGACATTTCAAGTATTTCCTGTTTATTCTTCTCCGCGTTTAACTTCTAATAGCGATTCACGTGTTTGTTTATAGAACGAAAAAAATATTTGACCGACATTACTTTCCTAGTGTAAATGGGTTGTAAACTCTGCGCTGTGATAATAACGAATCAAATAGCATTGTTAGCAAATACAGAGGGTGGAACATTTTTGTTTATAACTTTTTTATAGAATTGGAGCTAACATACATAACACCAGTTTATTAGTATTTATTGAAATCAGTCGCTTTTCTAAACACATTATGTATTAGAGAATAAGCGGCGCATTACGTTAGAATGTGACATTGCTATGAATTTTATTTTGATATAGAAAGAACATACTGCACTAACGGATCGTTTAAAACACTCATCAATGACCGAAATGGGCCCGAAATATGCGACCCCGGATTTACAAGGCAGCGAAGCAAACACCGAGATTCCGGAAGCCGGCGAGTTGAAACGTAACGTACCGACGACATCGAAGGCGTTAGACGATAGCCTTGACAGTAGTAGACGAGGAAATAGTTGTGTCTATCTTAACAATCGTTTAAAGCAATTTAGCCCAACATGGAATTACCCAAAGCAATTAACTGGACAAGGAGTCAGGCCCTGCTGTTACTGTCTACAAAATCCTGTACATTGGCTTACTCGTTTCCTTGATTGTCATTCCGAGTGTTTCTAGCTGCAGAGGTGCATTCTGCATTGAAGGGAAGCGTATTTCCGTAAACGGAAGCTTCATTATTTACACTGCTCGAAAACTTCGACGCGTTAGATGTGTTGTACTTCGAGTTGAAACGAAACCTGTACTTTCTTTCGTATTTACCCAACCACATTTTTTAATGTCTTTACCGTATTTTAAAATCCTACACATAAGCCAGTTTTATTACATGATATAAACAGAGTGCTCAAATAAAAGCGGAACAGGACTGTAGCATCCAGTTCCGTCGCCTTAAGTCCAGTCATCTCAGTGTTTGTATAGCAGCTGACAATTATTATGTCCTCTCCTGCTACAAAGTAAATACAACAATGTGCATGTTTCTCAGTTGCAAATACCTAGTTTTCAACGCCTCTAAATACAGATCATTAGTTGGATACACTACAATATTCATATACAACGTGAGAAATGTGATTCTACCTGTGAAGTTATTTACACTTACATTTCGTCTGGTTTCGAAGTCACTGAATATTTGTTTCACCGCGTTCATTGTCTGTCAAAATTTCCGTTTTACCCATGCGAGCATCACTTTCTTTGAACGCCTTACTTTTTCTATTGATTCTTAAAATCAGAACGACTGCAGTGCAATGTTGACTACCTACAAATGTGTACCTCCACAGTTAGCAACGAAACTCCTTACCTTTAATGTGAGAAATTTGTTAAATTATCAGTTACTGAGAAACATTTTCTTTTGTTACATTTACTTTTTACATAAGTTGCTATTCTTAAGAGGTAAGTTCCAACCAACACGAAATCATTTGTTTTTAATGGATAAATTGGAACATGTAATTACGGCAGCCTGTAAAAAGTATTAAGAATCGATTAGTGACATTTGCATCAAAATAAATTATAAAAACATTGCTGATGCCCGAAAGTGTGATGCTATATTTTCAGTTTCTGTTCTCTGATTTAGTCTGCACATTATTAATTGTCGTGATTAAATTTACAATTTGCCTCATTACGCTTTTTCTTTAGTCTGATCACAAGGAGTCTGATGTGCAATATCGCAGCGTCTTTCCTAGTCATGCTGTCTTCTTACGAAATCTTGTAACTTTTTGTCCTTGGGAGGTCCTTATCTCTCTTGTCAAATACCTGGAGGATTTCGGTAGGCTATTACTGGCGTACACAATTTTACAAATCATAATTCTCGGTAATGGACTAAGAAACAACAAAAAGGCCATGCAAACATTTTTAGTGTTTTAGCTCCCGTCAGCATCGAAACAGTTGTACGTGTCATGGTAATGTAAAAGTGACTTACTTTTATGGGATTTAATCAAATGAAAACTATACAAATGATAAACGTTTAACATATGCAGAAATATTAACTCTGTTGCGCGTCTTTGTGAATGATGTGCAGGAGGCGGAACTAAGGACAATTACACATTTTCATAGACGAGTGTCTAAAACTCCCGTTAACTGACGCTGTTAACAAAAATATCCTACAAGACAACATTCTGATCAACACAATGCAGAATCCAAGACAACAAATGCATATTCGGAAGGAAGATGATTCAAATCCCTATGCTACTCATATTAATATAGTTTTTCTATAGTTTGCTTTGAATACGCCTGATGTTGCAGTGATTCGATGAATATGGCCACGACTAATTCAATCTCTGTTTTTGTCCACCTGAACCAATGACGTGTGCCTAATGGTTTCGAGACGACTGCTCGTTAAAACTCCAACCGTTCTCTCCCTCGTCCTTCCCTCGAAACAAGTTTCATCATATATAGCTCATGCGCGTGTGGAAATCGTATCGGCCATGGTTAAGGAACGACACGCATCTCCCTCAATTATTTCCAGAGATCAAAACGAAATGTGTTCTAATAAACAGCTGTGGACTCCTCGTGATTCTCATTGTTGGGACTGGATTGCTATTTTTCCTGAATGCAATCGGACTTCAACGGAAATTAATTGAAAAATTACCTTTCGTTTCGCTGATACAGATTTCTTCGTAACAGGAAACATCCTGTCAGGTTCAGCTCTACACTGATGCTAAAACTATAAAAAACTTGAAAAATTCTTTAAAGAAGTTGACTCATATCGTTCGTTAAATTGATAAAAGCTTTTGACAGAGGAACTGGTTTATTAACAGATGGTTCATACCCATTGTACAGTGTTATAATATACAGCCTACCACGAGAAGAATTTGTTAGTACGTCTGACTTTTATCATCAGGTGGAAGCAAGAAAAGAACAAACCTTGATCCAACTATCTTCAATCTAAGAGAGACTTTTTGCAAATGTATTTGGTAAATTATTATTATGGTAGCTTAATGTCTTACTACTTATATCTTTGACCAACCTTTACTATTAAACGGCTATTGCGGATCAGGGTTCATGGTTCATGGTTTACGCGGTTCATGGCCACAGGTGCAGGTTGCCTAGCTGACATCTTACAGGGACAACAAAAATCAAATATTCAGTGTTTCGCGTCATTATTGACCGAATTTTAAATGTTCTCATACTCTACAAATTATGAGGAAAAACCTTATCTGAAAAGGTTTAACATAATAAGACATGTCTTATAGCTAGGAACTGTGTATATGTCCTCAGGCAGTTTAACTCACGCGTGCAAATACTCAGATTATATCCAGTCAGTATTTGAGAATGACAGCATTTAGTAACATGCAACAAACTTTTAATATAACTGCAAACCTTTTCTAAGCACGTTCTCGCTTACATACAACGTCAAATATGTAACACATTAATTCATTTATAAAGCAAGCAGAAGTATGAAGCTGTTTTATACACGGCAGTTTGGTTCTTGAAAGTATCGGGAGTTTACTGGTATACACTAAACGAAAGTTATTAATGATATCTAATAGCATTTTTTGTACGTTACAGACTGTTGAAGTTGGATAAGGAAGGCCCAGAGAATTTTTAGCACTTAGCCGTATACATTCGTTGAAACATTTAACAAAATTTGAATGTTTTATGAATAACATGTCTATTACTTATATTGTTATCATTTATATTCCCGTAAGAGCGTAGTCATAGGAACTGTACTAGCTCTTTTTATCACTTTACGCAAGAAACTGAACCATTTCGAGTCAACAATAGTAACAGTACCGAACTCGAGAAGAAATTTTCTTATTAAATCATCATGACAGAATTTCGGAAAGCCTCGTGTGGCCTAACCGTTGTGGAAATGAACGGCGAAACTGCAGTAATCAACCATGACTGCAGATTATGTATAAGCTGATGTAAGAAAAAGAACTAATTACAGAGAGGTCATCGACGAAATAAGAACTTGTGAGTACCTGTAACACTTGAAAGTGAAATGTGTGACATTCGCCACGACAGAATAAGGTGTTGTTGATACACACGAGTCCAGGTTTTTGAGGCAACAAGAATGGGCATTTATTGTCTCTTTGCTTTGGGAATATAAATAATTACTTATAGCTCACAACTCAGATTATATAGATTAAAACATAGGAGAAATTTTAGATTAATTTAGAAGTGAGGTATAGAGACATTTGTTGCGTCTCTTGGTAGCATAATAAAAGTAAGAAAACAGAAATTTTAAAAAAATTATGAGACATTTAAGTAATTTATAGCTGGCACGTTTCATTTATGAACGGTCCTCCATATTCGATCACACTGTCACACTCAAACTAATTCACCTCATTTTTTGTAGCGACTATGATTTTCTCCTTGTTGCAGTAGGTTCTCACAATAATTAATAAACTATATGTGCAAAATTGTTCCTGTTTAATTATACGATAATCTTTTTCTTAAAAATCAATATGCATCTCGCAAATATCTTTGGTTTTATTTTATTCATATTTTAACATATTCTGCTAGAATAATTTGATGAGGTGCCATTTATGCAATTACTGGTGTTACTGAGACTACCAAAACGTGTTCCCTTTTATGGGAACAGTTCGAAACGTAACACTGCTCCTCTACTCCAATAAAAAGACGAAAGTATTTATTAATTTGTTAGCGAATTGTGAGAAGGTTTCTGAAATGGTAGGTCGTGTAGTGAGTTTTAAACAACAGTTTTTTTTTTGCCAACAAGTGCGACAATTGATGTTAGATAAGCCCAAAGACTTTTACTACCTCGAAATTTCAGAAATTCGGCACAGCTGAAGGAAACGTATTTAACTGTTGGTATGTTAATAAGTGACAGATCGAAATGACATATCGTTTAAATTTTTTTGCTTATGCTTGAACATCACAAATACAATTGGCGTGTTGTAAGAAACAAATGATTGGCAACACTGAAAGTGTACACTGAGAGAGAGCTACGTCGCTGATTATCGGCTGCTACTGCATTTTGAAGAAGAAGACGAACAGAGACTGGTGAAAAAATGGCGTTGCTCTCTCACTGAAATATTTCTATGTAAATGATACCGCTTAACAATTTTTTATTTTTGATACTAGGCGTTATTCGTTGTTTTGAATGTTAGCTTTTTGCTTCAGTCCCCTTGACGGGAAGAGCTACACGATAATCACTATTCTAAGGCGACTTAAACGGATGCATCAAACCAATGAATAACGAATAAGGAAATTACGTCAAAACGAGATGAAAATTCCTTTCAATTTTTAGCAAAGAAGCGGTTTTTCGTGTATTTCTAGGTATGGGCGTAAGCTTTGAAAAGACAGTTACAATGAGTATCACGTGTGCTGTTCACGAAATTTTGGAAAGGAGATTATTTTCAATGGCGACATACCGTTAAAATACGTTAACTAATGTTACAGCTGGTATATGTCTGCCAGCTATGTTCAGTGAGTAATATCGGCAGGCGAAAAGTCGAAGAAGGTTACTAATTCAGCACTGGGCGCCAGTCGCCCTAGGTACCCACGGCTCAGAACAATCTGATAGGTCAGCCGAACAAGAATAGCAGAGCCGACTTCGGCACAAGTACATGCACTCTGCAGTAGGTGTCTGTAACCATTTCCAGTACTTTAAGGGGTGGGCTGTAATAGCCAATAATTGCTGCTATTGCCGTACGAGAAGCTAACAGTACCGCCTAGTATCACACTACACCGAATGTAATGCTTCATCTAAATTAACATTTTCTACCTATTTGCAAACTTTTTCACTACTAGGCTATAATTTCACAGCACGTTTCCAGTAGCATTGCTGCAAGGAACCTATTGGAGTTGCAGTCGGCACCACGTAGGTAACATTTTGTCGCAGACAGTATTCCCTGAAGCAAATTACTCTGAATTATTAGGCTGGTGCATAATTTTGTAGCATGTTAGTTTTCTGGTTGTTAGGATTTATTTTTCTTTTGTCATTCTTTTTTGTGGTTCACTATTCCGGTTTCAGTTAATATATTATCTTTTTGTCATTTCGGATGAGTGGGGCTGTCGACTCTAGAAAATGGAATGCCAAGTGCAGAAATCGGAATATTTCTGATATGTTCTTCTGTTTGGTTCAAATGGCTCTGAGCACTATGGGACTCAACTGCTGAGGTCATTAGTCCCCTAGAACTTAGAACTAGTTAAACCTAACTAACCTAAGGACAACACAAACATCCATGCCCGAGGCAGGATTCGAACCTGCGACCGTAGCGGTCTTGCGGTTCCAAACTGCAGCGCCTTTAACCGCACGGCCACTTCGGCCGGCTGTTCTTCTGTTTGGTTCAGTAGAAGGGTGACATCAGCGGAGGCCACCATGAACATTTGTGCCGTGTGTAGGGATAGTGCCATGGACAGAGCACGACAAGAAAATGGTTTTCCCGTTTTATAGAGGATCGTTTTGACATTAGTGACTTCCCACGTTCTGGAAGACTTTCGGGGTTTGATGAGGATCGTTTAAACAAATTAATCCACAATGATCCACGCCATTGCATTCGAGAACTGGAAAATGTAACTGTGATTATTCCACCATCGTGCGAAATTTGCGTGCAAATTGGGAAGTTTCAGAGATCGGGTGTATGGGTACAGCATGCTCTAAGCCAAAATCACTAAAATCAGCGGGGGGCATACGGGTATCTCTGTTTGCTCGTCATCAATTGGCTCGTGAACAACACTGACATTTCCCATTCTGTATCGTTATTGGTGACAGGAAATGGTGTCTTTAAGCTAACATAATGAAAGGAAAGGAATGGTTGTGCCCAAACAAAACAGCAACTCTCCGTACAAAGAACTGTGCGCATCCAAAAAAGATAATGTTATGGATTTGATGGAACAGTAACGGTCTGGTGTGTTACGAATTGCTTCCTCGAGGTGTAACCATCACTGCTGTCATTTATTGTTGACAGCTGAGACGCCTTACAGACGAAATACAAGAACAATGACCAGGAAGAAATGATAATATCCACGATAACGCCCGGCCGCATTTGCTGCACTGACAAAAAAAAACACTGTAATAGAGTTTGGTTTATATTTCATTCTGCACCGACCTTATTCATCTGATCTTGCGTTCTCAGAATTTCAGCTCTTCCGCTCTCTATTATGGCACAACCTTCAAGGAGCTTTGTTTCCGGATGAGAGTGCACCCCGCACAAGACTCGACGAGTTCTTCTCAAAACCACGTCACTTCTACAGTGAAGTCACTCCAGCGTTGGTAGGCTGTTGTAAATAGTGAAGGAGAATGTAATATTGATTGCTGAAGTCTCTGTTATGTGTATCAGTTGTGTTTGTTAAACTTACGGAAAAAAATCTACGAACAAAATGGTTCAAATGGCTCTGAGTACTATGGGTCCTCTAGAACTTAGAACTAATTAAACCTAACTAACCTAAGGACATCGCACACATGCATGCCCGAGGCAGGATTCGAACCTGTGACTGTAACGGTCGCGCGATTCCAGACTGAAGCGCCTAGAACCGCTCGGCCGCACTGACCGGCAGCTACGAACATACGCACGAGCCAAATATATGCACTGGTGCGAAAAATGACGAAAGTAACTTTCCCATGATATGTCATTGCCAAGTAGCATAGCTCGATGCATTTTGGAACATTCATTTGAAAAATTTGCTACCATATGGTCCAGAAGGCAAATGAAGGAAATACGTAATAAGACGAACAGAAATCATAATTTTTTTCAAGGACAATAATTACACTGAATTCACTGCGATTCATGATGGTCCCCTGGATGTTACAAACGAGGACATGGTTCTTAATATGGTGTGTGATAACCATGGGCAGAAATGCATGCTCTGCGTCGTGCTCTCATACGTGATTGCTAAGGAGTTCTTCTGGTATGGCGTTCTGTTCCTCCACCAGAACGACTGACAACTCGTGGATGGTCGTTGGTGCATGTGGACGCACTGGAACGTGTCTCCTCAACGCATACCACAAGTTGCCGGTGGGATTTGAGTCGGGGGAACGACCAGCCCAGTCCATTCGCCGAATATTCTCACGATCCAAAATTTCCTACACCTGCGCTGTTCGATGTGGTCACGGATTATCATCCATAAAATGTTTCTGGGCCGAGTGCTCCCCTGAAATAACGCATATAGGGATGCAGTACAGTGCCGCAATTACGTTGACCTGTGAGCGTACCATACCGAAAGAGTTGGACGTCAGTAAGAGTAAGCGCTTACCCAGCCGTAGCACCTGGACCACAGCAACGGTAATGTTCGTCTATGATACTGGATGCATTACGTGTCCCACGTCTCGTCATAGAGGTTACGTCCAGAATCATTATTCAGGCTGAATCCGCTCTCATCCGAAAAGAGCACGCGACACTACTCCTCTTGGTCCAGTCCCTACTGACCTGGAGCACATAAGTGCACTAAACAGCAGATTTAAATAGTGACCGTGCCGCAAGGCGTCACGTTAAACCTGTTTTAAGATAAACAGATTTATAATAATCTCAACAGCAAATACATTTAACTCAGATATCACGCAACATAACCAAAACAAGGATAATTTGAAATTTGACATTAGGATTATGATAATTAAAAATATTAAAGACGTCGGGACGTAAATTGCTCGATGAAAATACCGAGTCTTTGACAACTAATATGGTAGTGCAAACCTCTCCCCTCTACTCTATTCTGTTATATTTTAATATTCCTCTTAAATTCAAACATCATAATTCCCTCTTTCACAAAGTTACGTACATTTTATATTAAATAAGCATAAATGCTACATTACATAAACAACAAATAAGAAAAAACGCTAGAAAAAATAAAAAGGGCCAGCTCTTCGTGGCAGGGTCGGGCAGCGGTGCGTGTAGTGGTTTTGCATTGGGATGGCCTCACGGTAATCCCTGCGCACACAACCACAAGCAGCGGGTAATAGACGACAACGGCCGGCTATAAGGAATTAGGCAGCAGTCTACCCAAAATACAGCAGCATAAAATAAGAAAGACCCCGTGCTCTTGGCACCACCGTAGACGTGTCGCCGATATGTGGGTGTCAGCAGAAAACAACGCACAGGTCGTCGGACAAAGAGACCACCCCCACGCAGTCGCCGAGCCACTGTCGCGCGTGAGATTGCGTTCCTCGCACTCCTGTTAAATTCGATTGCAACTGCGCCCGTCGTTTGGCGTGGGTCCCTTCTTGACTATTGCACAATGTAGCAGTCATCTGCTGCTGTCATCGATCATGGTTGACCATCTCCTCTCCTTCTCGCAGGTTCGATCCCCATTTACGTGAAATAATGCTGTAAGCAATACAAAACTCATGGACTACACTTCTCACGCTTCGTCGTTCTTCCAGTTCCCCGATGATTCTTCCCCTCGTGAAGTCATCCAGATGTTGCCTAAGAACCACAATGTAAAGGAAGAACGCAACCATAGCGGGCAGTAACTGCTCGCTAATTGACACACACTGTCTCCTCCCGTTCCTTTGGCTGCCCCGTAGGGCCAGCCCCCTTCTGGCACTGCAGTCACGCTGACCTCACGTCACGTGACGTCCAGCTGCCCGTGCACGACTGGGAGATTGGCAACATGCTCCCGCACTCTCCGCTGACTACTTAATATGTTACGTTACTTTCTCTATCTCGTCCTTGTAGGAGCGGGGTTTCAAATCCGTGTACGACCATCATAGGTTTAAATGTTCCATGGTGAAAATACCACCCTCAGTTTTCGTCCTAATCCGCGGCCATTCTGCGCTTATACACTGCCTCCCACGACTTGATGTACAACTGGACATTAAATTCGCAGATTCCTTCTTCTTAGAATTTAACACCAATTTAACACTACGTTTATTTGTGGAATCATGAAGTATTTTATCGACTGTTTTGCAATAAGTTATTGCAAGAAAAGAAATTAATTGTGCGTACAACTGGAAACAGGGCTATGCTAAGTCAGCAGAATCGATCAATCGTCCGCATTTCTGCAAAACATGCCCTTTGCTCGTCATGACTGTGTTCCCTTCTCTACTTCTTCTGCGTTGCGGACGCCATCCTGAAGATGTACATTCTTACAACGCTTTTCTGCGGTAATGTGTTGTTTTCATATGCCTTTTATTATGTAGTTCCCGTATTTTCTTTGCTTTTTCGCTTCGTGCACTCTATGTTTGCAGAGAGACAAGCGCGCCATTACAGTAACATCGCAGTAAGTTTACGCAACTTATTGATTCTGGAAATCTTTTGCAGGTTTATTTGCTTCACTGTGAAGAAACCGGAAAGACATGCTTTGGCACTCGAACGACTTTTGCTTGTGATTTACATAACACTTACGTAAGAGCCATTGAACTGCCTGAATAAGCGTGTTATTCGACATGTGCGGAGCTAAAATATTTATCGCTTCGACATTTAATAGTACAGTTAATGTTCGGCAATATCCAATAGGGCAGAATTCCCATAAATGAAATATTCAGTCTAGTGTGCGAAACTTGAAACCACATGCCCCTCCCCCCCACCAATTTATAATTGTTGTATGAGAGTTCTTGGTTTCTCTCACTTGCATTCTGTGTGTGTGTGTGTGTGTGTGTGTGTGTGTGTGTGTGTGTGTGTGTGGTGCTTGCGTGCGTGCGTGCGTGCGTGTAACCTTGCTTACCATCCCTTTCCCCGTGGTGAGATGCTCTTCAGTGAAGAAGCCATGAAGTTAAGTTATGCAGAACCAAAATTTTATTTACAACAACGTGCTAATTTCCACGGCTATATATAAGCCATCGAAATATGCTGGGGGGTTAACTAATACTTGGGAAATCTCTGGGGATTGGTTAGAAAACAAAAGAAACAAAAAAATTAATTTACATAATTTATATATATATAGTTACTGACACATTTTTGTTGTTACATGTTTGATTCTTTTCTGTCTTTCTGTTTTCAAATTTTCATCGTGGTGGTAAAGGTATTTTTCCTTTTCAAATGTTGCCTTCACATGGATGAATGAAATTCTCAAAATGTCTACCCTTCTCAAAATGTCTAACTTTTAAACGCCGCACCATGGTTTGTCATTTTCGCTCCTTTATTCCAGGTGTCTGCTGTATCTACTGAAATCCTTCTCGTAGATATTCACAATAGGTCTCAATTACATTATGTCCTTTAAATGCAACCGCAAATAAAAATCCAGTCGACTGAGATCAAAATACCGAGTAGGCCAAGATGTTGCTGCCTCACGACCTATCCCGTAATTTGGGAAACACTGATTTAAAAGTGTTCTTGCTTACAGAACACCGTGCATGAATCACTTTTTCCGACGTAAGTTTAGTGGAACGTTTTCTGGCAAAACATTTAGATGTTTGATTAAGAAGTCACTGTATCACGCTTCAGTCAGTGTTCCACGGAAAATGAAAGGTCCAGTTAATGTTACAATTGTGCCAGCGTATACATTAATGATAAACTGTTGTTGATGTCTTGTTTGCACATGTGCAAAAAGTTTCTCATGCGTCCGTACATGAGTGTTGTGAATATTCTGCACTCCATTCCAGGTAAACTTTGGTTCATCAGTGAATAGTAGGGTAGACAGAAAGCGTTGATCTTGAGCACGTATCCCTAGTAACCAAGCGCAAAAAGCTTTTATGGATTGAAAATGTGGTTCAATAAGACCTTCCACTCTCTGAAGATGATGTGAATAAAGGAGTGCTTCTCGTAACACTTTCCACTCTGTCACGTGAGCCATCGTCCCAGTTCCTGCTTTTTCTCTGGTACTGCTCCCACTACTGACTTCAATACAGTGGGTGAAGTAATCCATTATATAAATCTGATGTTATTGCACTATTTGCTCTTCCACAAGGAAATGTGCTTTTCTCAAAAGAATCGGTCTACAAAAGGCGCTCATGTTTTCTTCGAAATGTTTCAGCATACCAACTTCCGGCCCCAGACGCATTGTAATTTACAAGTCCACTCATCAGATGCATGTCCACCATATGCTGATTAGAATACATTTTAGAGAGAAATGTACAGTACACAAATAGTCCATACCGATATGGCAGCACAGGCGTCGCGCCCGTGACTATAAGCCCCACACAACCCGTCGCTCTCCAGCCGAGGTCGCTGACCCACGCTTGTTCGCTGACGCATCTCTCTTCCTGGTGGGGAAAGAGTGATCAGTACACACTAAACACTAGGCCAATTAGAACTGTAGAGAAAGCTTCCACTACTGATTACATTGTCAACAATAAAATGATTTGTTTAGTTACTAGTACCATGGGAACTATAATAAACATAAGAAGGCTCTGACTTAACACTTCCCTAAAGAAGCAATATTTGAAAAGAAAAAATATCTGTTGAATGGAACTGGAAAACTGAAAACAGAAAGGCAGAAACGGAGCTAACATGTAATAAACAAAAAAGTCTGTGTAACGAAGGTAATAAAAAATTGCATACTCTTTTTAAAGTCCTCTACCCACTCTCCAAAAATTTCCGACACATTAGTTAACACCAGTGCTTTTTTTTCTAAAAAAAGTTTGTGGCTACTCCGACATGGGATATAATGCAGCGAAAATTAGTTATAACTGAAGCATGGGATACCATCCGTCTGCTTTTAGCCATGACGTCATCAACATGTAGAACTACAAAAAAAAAAAAAAGGTCTCGGACTCTTCAGTTGACTTTACAGCTCAAACGAAGCAGGCGAAACCGAGAAACACAAACATACAAGAGAAAGTGGTATCGAACACTTCAGTTTACATCACCTCAAATGAAGCATGCGATTTGAGCGTACGCATATCCGTTTAGCACTACCATCGCCCACTATAAGCGGGCGAAGGCACTACATGCTTGTCGGACTGGCTGCCAACGATTCAGTTGTCGAGAACGGTTGCCGCAGCTTCGAAATGCTTCAAACAGTCAATGAAATCGATTTTCCCACCAGAAATTGCACTGGTATCGTTCGTATTGCAATTACCAACGCGAAAAAATGAAATGCAATATTTACGTCCGTGAAATAAATCTTTGGCACTCTTCCAAGTTCTCAACATCGTAAAAAAATTACTTTGTCGAAGAAAAAGTTTAGGGGTACGCATCCCCCAGCGTTCCCCCAGAAAAACAGCACTGGTTAACACCCTATAGGCACAATTTAAACAGAAAAGAAGCAGTCATGAAAAGCGGTGCTATACGGGAAGTGGGTCTATAGAATGCATAGATAAGTTTTATCTTTGACAGACGACAGCCGAGAGTTAAATTTTATCTCTGACAAGGATTATCTCTCTCGATCAGGCCGTCTTATCACGGTATTTTTGTCGTCCTGCGACGTCCGACCTGTAAGACGCCAAAACTCAGTCGATCCCGGAGCATTTCTGAAGATTCCCACCGCAGCTCTGAACGAAACATCACGAACAACAAAATTTCATGCATTACGACGATACAACCTGCAAGATTCGGCAACAACTGGAACAAGCGATTCATTGTATGATGGTGCCCGCCAGTCCAGTTTGGCTGGAGCCACTGGCTGGCGACGGCAGACGACAGACGGCCAGTGAGGTGAAGTGCGGGGGAGCCCGCGGCCGTGTGTCGCGCCTCACGGCTCACGCCACGGCAGGACACGCGTGAATTGGCTCGTTAAGCGACGCCCCCCGCACCTCCTCCTCCTCCTCCTGTGCAGCCGCTCACAACTTCTTCTCCGACTCGTCTGCCGCGTCCGTGTGGACGAGGCACCTACAAGAACACTCCTCTCTTCTCTCACAATGGGTCCTCATTTTTGGACTGTACTCTGCGGGCTTTCTTGTGTCCCTTTTTCGCTCTTGCTTCACTTTCCACGTTTTCAGGTTTTCAGCGGCTTTGTTTTATTGCTTATAGTTTTGTAATTTAATAAACGCAATAGCTGGTGAGATTCTTTTACACATGGTTATCAGTCAATTTCCATTTATATTTGCAGAAAAATAAAACAAAGGTAATGAAACGTAGTCGATTTACATCAGACGTCGCTCAGGGAATTAGGTTAGGAAGTGAGACAATGAAAGCGGTAGACGAGTTTCACTATTTAAGTAGCAAAATAAATGACAGTGGTCGAAGTGGAAAGGGTATAATATGCAGACTGCCAATAGCAAGGAAAGCGTCTCTGAAACAAATTTGTTTACATCGAATGCCTGAAGTATAAATTCAGATACTAAGAAGTCTTTTCTGAAGTTATTAATCTGTAGTGTAGTCTAGTACGGAAGTGAAACGTGTGACGATAAACGGTACAGAAAAATGGATACACGGGTAGAAGCCTCTGAGATGTGATGTTTCGGAAGCATACTGGAGTTTAGGTGGGTAGGTCGGATACCTATGGTCAAAAATTAATGTTTTTGAAATATTCACTGTTGTAATAAATAAACTGCGAATTCAATAATTATCAAGCAAAATAACAATAATAATATTCAGTTTTTCAGTGGAGTGTAACTCATCAACAATTTGAGTGAATCTAGCGGTCACAAGCTGCTGTGCACTGCTACTTCACTTGTTGATACTTTTACAGTGATGTGGAAAAGGTGGAAGCACTTGTGCATGATGAAAAGATTGAACATTCACAGATATGTACAAGAGATTTCTACTGAGGTCAAATATTTTTGGAGTGGCCGCGCGGTTGGAGGCGCCATGTCACGGATTGCGCGGCCCCTCCCGCCGGAAGTTCGAATCCTCCTTCGGGCATGGGTATGTGTATTGTTCTTAGCATAAGTTAGTTTAAGAAGTGTGTAAATCTAGGAACCGATGACTTCAGCAGTTTGGTCCCTTAGGAATTCACACCCACATCTCACCAAGAGCTACCGAATAGAATTGAGGAGAAAAGAAATTTATGGCCCAATTTGACAAAAAGAAGGGATCGATTGATTGGGCACCACCTGAAGCATCAAGTAATGGTCTATTTATTTAATAATGTATGCAAATTGGGAGCGGGGAGGGGGGTAGAAATTTTAGAGAGAGATGAAGATACAAATGAACGTAGGTTATAGCAGCTATGCAGATATGAAGAGGCTTGCATAGAACAGACTAGCGAGGAAAGCTGACTCAAAATAATCTTCAGCTGTACACCACAACCATCACCACCAACACCACAACAACAACATAAAAATCCTTCTCGGGGTATTGCTGCATCATATCATAAAACACTTACAACAGTGAAATCACCGATGTTAAGGCCGTGTTGCAGCGGCTTTTTCAGGATAAAGACTGTCGTGAAGGATTTTAATGAGATTTACATCGGCTGCGGATGTCTATCCAGTTTACAGCAATAACATCTGAAAAATTTCCCCATTATAACTTCTTTGTTTGCCCCGTGAATAAATATGTACTCATCCAATTGTTATCTAACCCACTCCTCGTTTGTATGTATCCATAGGCTGTCACCCTTAAACCCAGGTGTTAGTCATGCGCGCTGTCGTGATATGACGAAAAACACTATTAGAAGTGCAACAGCTTGAAATTATACAGACAAGATACCCAAAACCATGCTAAAAATTTCTGTTTTGATCTTACCACTGGCAGTCACTGCACACAAACTCAACGTGACGAGCCGAACAAGACAAATCGTAAAGGTAGGATACATATAAATATATTTCATTAATATGCTACTGGAAAGCGAAAATAGTCACTGTTTTGAAAGAAAATATCGGGAATTCCAGTTTTCATTTCTCGTTAAGATATACTAAGAGAATTTCTTTTTCCTAGGCGACAATGATAGCAGAAATACTTGCCGCCGCGCTGGGTAACCGGGCGGTCTTGGGCAACTTGTCACGGTCCGTGAGGCTCCCCCCGTCGGAGGTTCGAGTCCTCCCCTCGGATATGGGTGTGTGTGTGTGTTGTTCTTAGAGTAAGTTAGTTTGAGTTAGGTTAAGTAGTGTGTAGGCTTAGGGACCGATAACCTCAGCAGTTTGGTTCCATGAGACCTTACCACAAATTTCCAAATTTTCCAAATGCTTGCCCCTTTACTGTCCACAAATGGACACCGCGAATACTACACTACGTGGTCAATCTCTCGATATCTGCATTATCTGCAAAACCCATCACGAAAACAGTACTGTCAGTTAGAGCAAAAATTACGAAAAAGTATCAGTTTCGTTCCCATAGTTGCTACACTAACGTGCTACGCCATGGAAGTGAATTAGAAAAACATCTGTCAAGGATACGGCTGTAATTACAATAGCTGGAATAAAGTTCTTAGGGCTACATTGATTCCAGACTCGCAAACACAGTAAACAGGACAGGGACGCAAATTTTCATGTTATAAAATACAATTTATGAAGTCAGTTGATCAACCATCGAAAAAGAACGCAGCAGTGAAATACGAAGATACAGTACAGAATCACAAGAGTAATCTATAGAACTAACAAAAATCCAATGGGGGCCTGTTCTGTATAGCTGAGCTATCCAGGAAAGACACGCGACCCGCCCTCACAGGCTCACTTGTTATAGTAACTCCTTCCTACTTACCATACTTCCTAAATTCACCGAAGATCTCTTGCATATCTTGCTGCACTGGCACACGTGAAAGAAAGGCTCTTGTCGTCGTCGTCGTCGTCGTCGTTGTTGTTGTGGTGGTTTCTAGTACGAATACTGATTTGATGCAGGTCTGCAGGGTGGTCTATACTGTCTCTTCTTCAGTTTTAACCGCCCCCCCCCCCCTCCATTCTCCCACTTACACGCGTCACTCCACTGCCAAATCGCCGATTCCTCGATGCCTCGGTATTAGTCCTATCAACCGATCTCTTTTAATCAAATGATGCCATAAATTTATTTCATTCTCAATTCGATGAAGTACCTCCTCATTAGTTATCCAGTCTATCAGTATAATCTTCAGAATTAATCTGTAGCACCACATTTCAAAAGCTTTTATTCTCTTCTTGCCTGCATTGTTCATCATAAGTTTCATTTCCGTGCAAAGCTGCACAGTAGACACATAATTTCGGAAAGACGTCCTACCATCTAAATTTATGTTTGATGTTAACAAATTTGTCTTGTCCAGAAAAGCCTTTTTCTTTTTGCTATTGTCATTCAGTATTTTATCTGCTCTTTACGTTGGTCGTCGTCGGTTAATTTAATACCCAAACATCAAAATTCACGTACTACTTTGAGTGTCTCATTCATTAATCTTATTATCTCAGCATCAGTTGATTTAATTCGACCATATTGCATTAGTTACGTTTTACTTTTGTTGGTATTGACTTTATAACCTATTTTCAAGACATTATTCATACCGTTCAAATGATCCCACCAGTCCTTTGCTGTCTCTTGCAGTAGTAAAATGATATCAGCGAACCTAACAGTTTTATTGCTTTTCCCTGAATGTTCAACCCTTTCCTAAACATCCCTTGGTTTCTTTTTCTGCTTTCTCAGTGTACAGATTGAATAACATCGGATATTAGCTTTTCTTATCTGGTGTTCCCATTTCATGTCCTTCGTCATACAATCTGGTTTCTGTTCATTTTGTACATAGTGTTACAGTTCCTGATTTTATCCCTGCTATCTTCAGAATTTGAAAGACAGTATTGCAGGCAACATTGTCGAAAGCCTTTTCTATTACTGCGCGGGGTGATGCAGTGGTTAGCACACTCGGCTCGCATTCGGAAGGACAACGGTTCAAACCCGCGTCCGGATATCCTGATTTAGGTTTTCCGTGAGTTCCCTAAATCGCTTCAGGAAAATGCCGAGATGGTTCCTTTGAAAGGGCAAGGCCGTCTTCCTTCCCCATCCCTCCCTACCCCGATGGGACCAATGACCTCGCTGTTTGGTCCCCTCCCTCGAACCAACCAACCTTCTCTATTCCCGCATTTCTCCAGAACCCAATTGATCTTCCCGAGGTCGGCTTCTACGAGGTTTTCCACTGTTCTGTCTTTGCGGTCATGACTTAGAAAAGCAGTGGTTCAGTAATATTCACAGTTTATGCACCTAACTTTTTTATTGGAATTTTAACATTCTTCTTGAAGCCTAAGGATAACTCACTTGTCTCATATGTCTTACACATCCGGTAGAGTAGTTTTACTTCATTTACTACCTATGTTCCCGGCGTTGCCCTGGTAAGTATTTATTCCAGTTCTATTACTCCGTCTCCTCGTTTTCTGTCTGTTCGTCTCCTCCTCTCCTCTCTGTGTCCCTCTCATTTACCAACACTCGCTTTCCATCTCCTCCTGCCCCTCTCTTTGACGATCTGCCACTCCCACTCCCTCTATCTGTTCCGCCCCACTTTCTCTACCGATCTGCTCCTCCATCCTCTGTCCATCCGCGCCTTCCCCCTCCGTCCTTCTCCTCCTCCGCCACTAAATTCGTCACCACCACTCGCTTTCCCCTTCTATCTCCACCTCATCCGCTCTCTCTGTCCATCTCCTCCCATCCTCTCTCAGTCCTTCTCCTCCTCCCCCCTCTCTCTTTCTCTCTCTCTGTCCTTTTCTTTGTCGATTTTCTACTCCCCATCTCTGTCCATCTTCTCCTGCCCACTTTCTCAATCCACCTTATGCTCACTCCGCTCTCGCCGTCCATCTCCTCTGTTCTTTCTCTGGCCAAGTCTTTCTCTCTCTTACTCTTCCCTTTCTCTGTCCATTTCCCGCTCCCCTCTCCTTGTCCATCTTCGCCTCCCCCATATCTATGTCCATTTCTTCCTCCTCCCCATTCTCTCTCCACATTATCACTTTCACCCCAGAAGGAGCTGGATCGAATTCAAATGGCTCTAAGCACTATGGGACTTAACATCTTAGGTCATCAGTCCCCTAGACTTAGAAGTACTTAAACGTAACTAACCTAAGGACATCACACACATCTATGCACGAGGCAGGATTCGAACCTGAGACTGTAGCACCAGCGCGGTTCCGGACTGAAGCGCCTAAAAGCGCTCGGTCACCGCGGTCGGTGAGCTGGATCGTTCTCACCCACAAAGTACTACTTTCCAGGGAATATGTAATGTGTGTACCAAGTTTGGTTGAAATCGATCGATCGCTTATGATTTTTGCAATTTGTCCTAATTTTACGACCTTCCTTTGTGACTGTCCTAATTTTTTAAAACTTTTCCAGGACGGTAACGAGCAAAAAAAAAAAAAAAAAAAAAAAAAAAAAAAAAAAAAAAAAAAAAAATAGGAATGGAATTGCACATATGCATGCTTTCGAATCGTGAGTTATGGTCTTGCGGTCATAGAAACACCATATAAAAAAGCGCATTGAGGTTTGCCCGAATTTTCCAGTTTTCTGGACAACTTTTCTAATTTTTCTTTCCCTGAAAATCTTACCCGCGCTATTATGAACGTTTTTTTTAAGTTAGCCAAATCGGTCCAGCAATTGTCAAGTGATGCTCTTTAATTTTTGAGTGCTGTGCTATTCTTGTAAGGACTGATATCATTTCCATTTCTACTTATGTACTTTAATGAGACACTAAGCGAAGAGTGGTGGAGGACAGATAGCCTACCAGGATCACTTAAGTTAGTTTAGTGAACTTTTTAGCATGTTTCTTGGATGTCATTGGCAAACCTCGAAGTTTTAAATTCGTCTCCCAAAGGATACCGCGAAGAAATGGGTTAGCCACGGCCTGGTGAAGGGGAGAAGTTTTGTCAGAAATAAATCTATGATGCAAGGTAATCGGTAAGGACACTGTCTGCCCTAGGCAAGATTCGGGGTTCGAATCCCTCTTGGCGCACAGTTTTAATCTGTTAAAAGATCCGAGTGCAATACGGATTATACGCGTCCTGTTGTTGCGGAATCAGTGTAGGTTACTGTCGAGCAGCTGCGCGGCCTCCTGCCGCGGCAGCCGGTAGCCGCTCACAGTAGGGCGTCGCTGCAGCACGCCGGACCGCGGCCGGGATCGTTTAGCGGCCCAGCTGATGGGCGGGCCTGGCTATCTGTGTGCCGACAAACGGCGGCTGGCGGCCGGCGGCCCGCGGCCAGCGGCCAGCGGCCAGCGCCATTATGCGCGTCAAGGCGGCCAGGGAGCGGCCGCCGGTGACATTTGGGGGCGCCTCATCTGCATGCCGCCTGACAACACGGGGCCCACCTGCACGGCTGTGGACGTGACTCCGCCTAAGTGGGAGGTTTCTAGCGTGAATTCACACATTCCACACAGCCGACATAAGAACACACGCTCTCTCTCTCTCTCTCTCTCTCTCTCTCACACACACACACACACACACACATACACACACACGCCTGAAACCAGTTGTCTGAATAAACTGTCGAATATTACTATAAAAAGACGAAGAGTGATATAATAAGCGGGGCGTCCCACGAGGAATGGTCAGTATTCGGGGATTTGACAGGAACTGTCATCTGAAGCAAAAAACTTCGTAAGGACATGTGTTATATTCCGATTGACTTCCGAGACAGAACACACTTAAGGTACGAGTACATTTGGATTTTTGGCCTAGTGGTGCACACGTATGTGTGTTACTCACTCCACGTCTTTGACGTTTTATCCCAGCTGAATCTACCTCCGTTGCTTCCAGCCTCTTTGCTCGGCATGTCTTCCTGCTGTGGGAATAGGAGTGTGCAAAAATGGATCAATGTGGAACAACCTTTGTGATTTCTGCCCGGTCACTAAAGTGTACTACCTTTTCAACATTGTTTGCATTACGCAGCACAACTTTTTACATTCTGTTTGCTAAATTTGTTGCAAACCAGTTGTGTATAAAGCCATCAGTTGCGTGAGTTTCAGTGTCATGTAATATACTGCACTCCGTCGTCAGGCCACGAGTGCCCTACCGGGACCATCCGACCGCCGTGTCATCCTCAGTGGAGGATGCGGAAAGGAGGAGCGTGGGGTCAGCACACCGCTCTCCCGGTCGTTATGATGGTATTGACCGAAGCCGCAACTATTCGGTCGACTAGCTCCTCAATTGGCATCACGAGGCTGAGTGCACCCCGAAAAATGGCAACAGCGCATGGCAGCCTGGATGGTCACCCATCCAAGTGCCGACCACGCCCGACAGCGCTTAACTTCGGTGATCTCACGGGAACCGGTAATGTAATATCCTGACGATTTCAAATTTGAGTAAAGCGCGCGGAAAACAAGATATGCGACGGTGGAGCCGTCTGTTAATACATGTTCAGGTCAGTAATCGTGTCGTACTGGTCGAACCAACATCTTGCCTTCGCGGCGGAATGCTATTTTCGCTACGACGAATCTGTAGTGCGCATGCAGCGTGCTTTTCGTAAGCATTTCAATACTCAGAGTGATTACCAATTCCTGCTCGTGGAATAATACTGAACTGGGTAAGAAACTTCGTGCATCTGTCACTGAGTCTTATCGAAAGTCATCCGGCCCTCAGAAATACCTCAGAACTACCGAGAACATAGAATGCGTGCTCACTCTTTAGTGGCAAGCCCAATTGCAATTCGGCAGCGTCCACTCATCTTTTAATCCGGTGTGATCTGCATCATCATCCGTACAAATTATGAGTTGAATAGAAGCCTCATTCACCTAATTTAGCGGTGTCAGACTTTTACCTATGGGATTAGTTGAAGGCGACAATATACTCCGACTCACCAACAAGCATGCAACAGATCGAACTGCAGCAGATAGAAATCCCTAGAATTGCTCCATCAATTACGAAAGATGTGTTCAAAAACTGGGTGAAACGCCTCGAGTATTGCGTAGCTACGAATGGTTGTCATTTATCCAATGTAGTATTTTATAAGTGAAATTGAATTAATATTGTTCCTTGTGTAGGAAGTTCAAGTTTGTTTCGCGATTAATTTTTGTGTTATTCAAATTAGAAATCGTCAGAACATTGTGAAACACCGTGCGTATTAAATGTGTTCTATATCGGAAACCATTCTACATCTACATTTATACTCCGAAAGCCACCCAACGGTGTGTGGCGGAGGGCACTTTACGTGCCACTGTCATTACCTCCCTTTCCTGTTCCAGTCGCGTATGGTTCGCGGGAAGAACGACTGTCTGAAAGCCTCCGTGCGCGCTCTAATCTCTCTAATTTTACATTCGTGATCTCCTCGGGAGGTATAAGTAGGGGGAAGCAATATATTCGATACCTCATCCAGAAACGCACCCTCTCGAAACCTGGCGAGCAAGCTACACCGCGATGCAGAACGCCTCTCTTGCAGAGTCTGCCACTTGAGTTCGTTAAACATCTCCGTAACGCTATCACGGTTACCAAATAACCCTGTGACGAAACGCGCCGCTCTTCTTTGGATCTTCTCTATCTCCTCCGTCAACCCGATCTGGTACGGATCCCACACTGGTGAGCAATACTCAAGTATAGGTCGAACGAGTGTTTTGTAAGCCACCTCCTTTGTTGATGGCCTACATTTTCTAAGGACTCTCCCAATGAATTTCAACCTGGTGCCCGCCTTACCAACAATTAATTTTATATGATCATTCCACTTCAAATCGTTCCGCACGCATACTCCCAGATATTTTACAGAAGTAACTGCTACCACTGTTTGTTCCGCTATCATATAATCATACAATAAAGGATCCTTCTTTCTATGTATTCGCAATACATTACATTTGTCTATGTTAAGGGTCAGTTGCCACTCCCTGCACCAAGTGCCTATCCGCTGCAGATCTTCCTGCATTTCGCTACAATTTTCTAATGCTGCAACTTCTCTGTATACTACAGCATCATCCGCGAAAAGCCGCATGGGTTCTTCCGACACTATCCACTAGGTCATTTATATATATTGTGAAAAGCAATGGTCCCATAACGCTCCCTTGTGGCACGCCAGAGGTTACTTTAACGTCTGTAGACGTCTCTCCATTGATAACAACATGCTGTGTTCTGTTTGTTAAAAACTCTTCAATCCAGCCACACAGCTGGTCTGATATTCCGTAAGCTCTTACTTTGTTTATCAGGCGACAGTGCGGAACTGTATCGAACGCCTTCCGGAAGTCAAGAAATATAGCATCTACCTGGGAGCCTGTATCTAATATTTTCAGGGTCTCATGAACAAATAAAGCGAGTTGGGTCTCACACGATCGCTGTTTCCGGAATCCATGTTGATTCCTACATAGTAGATTCTGGGTTTCCAAAAACGACATGATACTCGAGCAAAAAACATGTTCCAAAATTCCACAACAGATCGACGTCAGAGATATAGGTCTATAGTTTTGCGCATCTGCTCGACGACCCTTCTTGACGACTGGGACTACCTGTGCTCTTTTCCAATCATTTGGAACCTTCCGTTCCTCTAGAGACTTGCGGTACACGGCTGTTGGAAGGGGGGCAAGTTCTTTCGCGTACTCTGTGTAGAATCGAATTGGTATCCCGTCAGGTCCAGTGGACTTTCCTCTGTTGAGTGATTCCAGTTGCTTTTCTATTCCTTGGACACTTATTTCGATGTCAGCCATTTTTTCGTTTGTGCGAGGATTTAGAGAAGGAACTGCAGTGCGGTCTTCCTCTGTGAAACAGCTTTGGAAAAAGGTGTTTAGTATTTCAGCTTTACGCGTGTCGTCCTCTGTTTCAATGCCATCATCATCCCGGAGTGTCTGGATATGCTGTTTCGAGCCACTTACTGATTTAACGTAAGACCAGAACTTCCAGGATTTTCTGTCAAGTCGGTACATAGAATTTTACTTTCGAATTCCCTGAACGCTTCACGCATAGCCCTCCTTACGCTAACTTTGACATCGTTTAGCTTCTGTTTGTCTGAGAGGTTTTGGCTGCGTTTAAACTTAGAGTGAAGCTCTCTCTGCTTTCGCAGTAGTTTCCTAACTTTATTGTTGTACCACGGTGGGTTTTTCCCGTCCCTCCTAGTTTTACTCGGCACGTACCTGTCTAAAACGCATTTTACGATTGCCTTGAACTTTTTCCATAAACACTCAACATTGTCAGTGTCGGAACAGAAATTTTCGTTTTGATCTGTTAGGTAGTCTGAAATCTACCTTCTATTACTCTTGCTAAACAGATAAACCTTCCTCCCTTTTTTTATATTCCTACTAACTTCCATATTCATGGATGCTGCAACGGCCTTATGATCACTGATTCCCTGTTCTGTACATACAGAGTCGAAAAGTTCGGGTCTGCTTGTTCTCAGTAGGTCCAAGATGTTATCTCCACGAGCCGGTTCTCTGTTTAATTGCTCGAGGTAATTTTCGGATAGTGCACTCAGTATAATGTCACTCGATGCTCTGTCCCTACCACCCGTCCTAAACATCTGAGTGTCCCAGTCTATATCTGGTAAATTGAAATCTCCACCTAAGACTATAACATGCTGAGAAAATTTATGTGAAATGTATTCCAAATTTTCTCTCAGTTGTACTGCCACTAATGCTGCTGAGTCGGGAGGTCGGTAAAAGGAGCCAATTATTAACCTAGCTCGGTTGTTGAGTGTAACCTCCACCCATAATAATTCACAGGAACTCTCCACTTCTATTTCACTACAGGATAAACTACTACTAACAGCGACGAACACTCCACCACCGGTTGCATGCAATCTATCCTTTCTAAACACCGTCTGTACCTTTGTAAAAATTTCGGCAGAATTTATCTCTGGCTTCAACCAGCTTTCTGTACCTATAACGATTTCGGCTTCGGTGCTTTCTATCAGCGCTTGAAGTTCCGGTACTTTACCAACGCAGCTTCGACAGTTTACAATTACAATACTGATTGCTGCTTGGTCCCCGCATGTCCTGACTTTGCCCTGCACCCGTTGAGGCTGTTGCCCTTTCTGTACTTGCCCAAGGCCATCTAACCTAAAAAAGCGCCCACCCCACGCCACACAACCCCTGCTACCCGTGTAGCCGCTTGTTGCGTGTAGTGGACTCCTGACCTATCCAGCGGAACCCGAAACCCCACCACCCTATGGCGCAAGTCGAGGAATCTGCAGCCCACACGGTCGCAGAACCGTCTCAGCCTCTGATTCAGACCCTCCACTCGGCTCTGTACCAAAGGTCCGCAGTCAGTCCTGTCGACGATGCTGCAGATGGTGAGCTCTGCTTTCATCCCGCTAGCGAGACTGGCAGTCTTCACCAAATCAGATAGCCACCGGAAGCCAGAGAGGATTTCCTCCGATCCATAGCGACACACATCATTGGTGCCGACATGAGCGACCACCTGCAGATGGGTGCACCCTGTACCCTTCATGGCATCCGGAAGGACCCTTTCCACATCTGGAATGACTCCCCCCGGTATGCACACGGAGTGAACATTGGTTTTCTTCCCCTCTCTTGCTGCCATATCCCTAAGGGGCCCCATTACGCGCCTGACGTTGGAGCTCCCAACTACCAGTAAGCCACCCTCTGCGACCGCCCGGATCTTGCAGACTGAGGGGCAACCTCTGGAACAGGACAAGCAGCCATGTCAGGCCAAAGATCACTATCAGCCTGAGACAGAGCCTGAAACCGGTTCGTCAGACAAACTGGAGAGGCCTTTCTTATATGGTCCCAGTTGCCATAAAAAAACGCCAACGCAGACATTAGCTGTAAACAACAATCTTTATTCAGAATGTTACTGTTCCCTTGCGTTTACAAAAGGTCATATACACTCTGTTTCTAACAACAAACGTTAAATATTTCACTTCACTTTGTACTACATCATTCTTAGCCGGTTCATCTCCAGCAATTTGCAAACCAATATAAAACGGATTCACACCTTGAAATATCTTATTTTTTACACGACATTGATTCTCCAAATCAGTCCATGATTTAACTTTAGAAATGTCTGCACTTGTTTCGGGCTTGCGTATAGCCTTTTACAATAAAATAGGTCCATTTAGTCTTAGACCCGAACGTTCATCTGACGTTCCTTGGCGTAAGTATACAAGAAAGAATCGATTCAAGTTTGTAACCTATTCCAAGCCCGAAACAAGTGCAGACTGATTTGGAGAATCAGTGTCGTGCAAAAAATAAGATATTTCAAGGTGTGAATCCGTTTTATATTGGTTTGCAAATTGCTGGAGATGAACCGGCTAAGAAGGATGTAGTACAAAGTGAAGTGAAATATTTAACGTTTGTTGTTAGAAATAGAGTGTATATGACCTTTTGTGGCCGGCCGAAGTGGCCGTGCGGTTAAAGGCGCTGCAGTCTGGAACCGCAAGACCGCTACGGTCGCAGGTTCGAATCCTGCCTCGGGCATGGATGTTCGTGATGTCCTTAGGTTAGTTAGGTTTAACTAGTTCTAAGTTCTAGGGGACCAATGACCTCAGCAGTTGAGTCCCATAGTGCTCAGAGCCATTTGAACCATTTGACCTTTTGTAAACGCAAGGGAACAGTAACATTCTGAATAAAGATTGTTGTTTACAGCTAATGTCTGCGTTGGCGTTTTTTTATGGCAACTGGGACCATATAAGAAATTACTTTACACCTTGAGACGGCCTCTCACTCTACCACAGGTGAGGGATCAGCCTCAATGCGGGCAGTATCCCGGGCAACCACAGTCGTAGTCCGATCGGGGGATGCGTGGGACGAGCTGGCCGTCCCCGACAAACCCCCATCCGGAACCCCACAGTGATGCCCATTGGCAACAGCCTCAAACTGTGTGACCGAAGCCAACACTGCCTGAAGCTGGGAGCGAAGGGATGCCAACTCAGCCTGCATCCGAATACAGCAGTTGCAGTTCCTATCCATGCTAAAAACTGTTGTGCAAAGAACGTCTGAACTAATCTACAGAGAGCGCAAACAAATCGACACAAAATTTAAACGGTTATTAAAATACAAGATTGCCTAGTAAATGCAGTAATGCTGCTACTTGCGCACTGCTGACACACTGCTCGGCGGCGGAAGGAGACTACGCGATTTTACACTATTCAGGTACTAAAATGCGTTTTATGCTTCAAATGACCGTTCCTGTCACATTTCTGAATATTGATGCTACAACTCTCAAATACTATAATACGCCCGAAATTTATGAATCAAACAATGCAAGTACCAAAAACACGCAAAGAAATTAAGAATTAAACTATGTAACAAATGAGTGAGCTAGGAGTATACGACTTTGCTGCTGCAGCTGCTTATCCAACGACGGCAGGAAGCACACTGACTGTGACCAACCGACACTGGCCGTTCAAAACAGAAACAGAAGACAAACGACTACGCGAATTTACACTATTCAGGTACTAAAACGCGATGCTACAACTCTCAAATACTATAATACGCCCGAAATTTATGAATTAAACAATGCAAGTACCAAAAACACGCAAATAAATTATGAATTAAACTATGTAACAAATGAGTGAGCTAGGAGTATACGACTTGCTGCTGCAGCTGCTTATCCAACGACGGGACGGAGGTACATGTCCAGATAACGTTTTATGCTTCAAATGACCGTTCCTGTCACATTTCTGAATATTGACAATTCCCCCTGGACACCGTGTCTTTTACAGCGCTATCCGTCTTTTTACTGTAATATTCGGCAGATTATTGAGCTAAGTAGTTCGGTTTGCAGGTGCCTGCAGAATATTAGCTTGACTACTGATCGCTTTGGAAGCTAGAGACGGTGTGGAACTGATATCAAATGGTAATATGAGCTTCTACCGCGGAAGTTGGTCACGACGGTGGTGCGTAAGTGCCAGTCGGTCCGTGTAGAAACGGCACAGTGGGATGGTTGTTGCTGCGACTTGGCAGTATGACAGAAAGAATCTACCGTGTTTCGTCGAACCCATGACTACCCCATCAGTGATGTTGCCCGATTCGGTGGTGTATCAACGCTGAATCTCCTGCGTGTCTTCACGAAATGATGTACCACCCGCAGCCTTAAATACGGTGTAATGGTCAGCGATTGTGATTTGTTTCTTACGTTTTTCCGTCCATTGGCTGGGGTTTTCCGAAGATTCAATCCACTGGTTCCGTTTCTCGAGGATTTGTAAAGTTCGGCTTCTCGTAATTTCGGTAGCGTCCCTCGCCGAAATTCTTTGCACCACTTTCCGGATCACTCCAGAGCACGACGAAGACACCGTGGAGCCTTTTGATCTTATGAGACGACCGAATCTGTACTGGGTCTACAAGACCTCACCCGTACAACGGCCTCCCGGTAGCCTGAATTACAGAAATACGCCACGACTCCCACCCACTGCGGTCGTGAAAAGACCCTAACCGACAGGGCCCGAATACGAGCGCCATGCCTTGTCAGTGGCAATCGGTTTCAAACCCGACAGCAAATGCTGCTGTCAGTGAATGCAGACCCATCTCAACGTTCTTCCGAGTGAGCACTGTGAAGATAACGGCATGTTACCGACAGATGGAGTCGCTTACTTCGCGAGAGGCCGTCGTCCACAGCAGCATGTTTTCACTGGGCCAAACAACACAGAAAATGGGCAGCGGCCGACTGGACGCGTGCAGTGTCGTGCGACGACTCGCGATTTATGCCTCTTTCCAAATGATGAAAGACGTCGAACGTATCGACGACCTGATGAGTCGTGTTATCCGCAGCGGGTGGACGATATACTTCAGACCGGAAGGTGTTTCTGTGATGTTTAGAAGTAAACCACGACTTGGGCCTCCTCCTTTAGGTTACTGTGAACACGAGCAAGGATGATTAATTGAACAATCTCTGAGGCCAAGGGTTGCCCTTCCTTCTACATCTTCACGATGTGTATGATATTGAAACGCTCATTTTTCCAGTTGACGATTGTCGCTGTAACATCGCTGCACTCATACGTTCATGGTTTTCTGAACAATCACACACGCTAGCACATTTCGATCTGCGCGAAGTGTCACTCTAAAGAGACTACCTACACTACGCTTGTCGTCTTTTGGAGTACTGCCGCGTGGTCTTCGATGCTTACCAGATAGGTTTAACCGAGTACATCGAGAATGTTCAAACAAGAGCAGCATGTTTTATACTATCGAGAAAAAGGGGAGAGAGTGCCACTGACATGATACAGATTTTGGGGTGGACATCATTAAAACAAAGGCGTCTTTCGTTGCGCCGGAATCTTCTCAAGAAATTTCAATTACCAACTTTCTCCTCCGAATCCGAAAATATTTTGCTGTAGCCGACCTACATGGGGAGAAACGATCATCATAATAAAATAAGGAAAATCAGAGCACGGAAAGATATAGGTGCTCGTTTTTTTTTCGCACACTGTTCGAGATTGGAATACTGGAGAATTATTGTGAAGGTGATTCGATGAACTCTCTGCCAGGCACTTGAATTTGATTCGCAGAGTATCGATGTAGATGTCAGTGTCTCCCTCTTGCTCCCCCTTGCTGCTACTGCCTCATTCATTCCTTCCCACTGCTGCTGACTCTTCTCACTCTCCCTGTGTCTCACTTACTCGTTGTCATTGACATAGACTCTGTCTCTCATCATCACCGGTTCTCACCCAATTCGTCTTTCTCATGCTCTTTATTCCCATCCCACTGACACTGTTTCCTTCTGCCACTGTCAACTATGTTTCACTGCCACTGTGTCCCTTTCTCTCGCACACACTGCCATTATTTCCATCGCTCTTTCTATGCCGCAACCACTGTTTACTATCTTCCAGTATTTATTACTTTTCCTTCACTTTCCTACCGCAACAGTCTCCTTCTCTCTCAGCATAAAAAAGCGCGAATATGTTGACATGACAAACTTTTTGAGTAAAATTTTAAAGGTGCTGGGGAAAGTAGAACGGGGCAACTGGTACCTCATTATTCAGGTAGAATCTTTGAAACATGAACATATTCGCCTCTTTTGCTCTGATAGGCCCTTCGTTGGTGCCCTTCTTTTCCCTGATACAGCGACGCATGTCGCTCATATGAAAAGAACTTTATGGGTCAGTAAAATTTTGATAGTTTACTTAGTTAAATTGAAATACCCAAAACTAATTTTCCACCTCAGATAGAATTTTACATGCACAGGACCGTTACGATGGTAACGGACACTTTACAGCGCATTTGTCCGTGCTACGTCACTTTATAAACTATGTTTTCGCCTCACACCTTATTTTATGTGCGTATTTTACGTGTTCAGGTAGGGTAAATTTAAACATCTGTATCTTGGAAACGGATGAAGATATAAAGACAATTTCCAAGGTTGTTTGAGATCGGGATCCTAGGAATATATCGTAAAAATTACACGCATTTACTGTGCATAGCCGTTTTGGAATCTGTGGCATAGTTTTGGTACCCAAAAACCATGTTTTTGGAGTGTTTCTGGAAAACGGATAAAGATTTTTGGAAAAGACGAGATGGAACTTCTTGGATAAATGTCAGAAAATATACCGTTAAAATTTGAGAAGTTTGCTGCGGTTATTTATTATTTAGGTTTCGCCTCACATTTTACGCGTACCAGTAAGGTAACTTTGAATCTGTATATCTCGGAAACGGATAACGGCATCAAGAAAATTTTCAACGCTGTTCGAGATCGCAGTCTTAGGAATATATCGTAAAAGTTTCAGCCATTTGCTGTACATAGTCGTTTTGGAATGAGCGACTCAGTTTGGTACCCAAGCCGGCCGGAGTCGCCGTGTGGTTCTAGGCGCTACAGTCTGGAACCGAGCGACCGCTACGGTCCCAGGTTCGAATACTGCCTCGGGCATGGATGTGTGTGATGTCCTTAGGTTAGTTAGGTTTAAGTAGTTCTAAGTTCTAGGGGACTGATGACCTCAGAAGTTAAGTCCCATAGTGCTCAGAGCCATTTGAACCGTCCTACCTTTGAACATTTCTCGAGCGCTTGGGACCCATACCCAACCGGACCCACAGGGCATCCCAACCTAATCTTAGAAGTTGCTTAACCTGCTTAACGTGGACTTCTTACCACGACGCTGTTTGGCATTTCTCACTTTAACAAATCGTTGCATGAGTTGAAAGAGGCGACAAATGATAGCACTATTGAGGGATACTACCCCAGACCATTAGGTGAGAAGTCCAGTATTTACCGACTGATCCACTGCAACCGACAAGTACCACAAGTTAAACATGCTCGTATCGTCGTTTACTGCTTTTTATAAAACTCCTGTAAATCGCGGGAATGAAGTGGACAGGTTGTCACTTTCTAAGAAAGAAAAGGCAACAAGAGCTCTCATAATTGCAATGGAAGTGCCACTTGAAGATATAACGAGCTACTACTTTACTGCGTCTGCTAGAATGGCTGCCACCGCATAGGATCGCGATACCTATAGGGCCTGTATGTAGAGACAGAGAGGGGGAGAAAGAGAGAGAGACATATATAGAGATAGATAGATAGAGAGAGAGAGAGAGAGAGTCGCCATAGGTGAAGTCGCACGTGAGTGGCTGATGAGTTGCAACACCATACTTCCTTCTCGGGCTTCTTTCCATTCATCTGCAGTGCTTGTATGGTGTTGTAATATAGTTCTGAAGAGTTGTAAAAACGATTACAGTGCAGGTATTTCGGTTATTTTCTGATTATTTGTGCACTCTGTATGTGTTTGCACTTGTTGTACGCAGAGTGTGTAAGTACATAGTTACAAACGAAAGGCGTGCGGAGAAGACAGTGAAAGAAATAAATAATCATATGCCCTCGATAGAGTCGATGAACTCTGAGCACTCATTGTGGACGGTTGTCAATGCATTCGGTGCACACCTGGCGTGTTTGAGCACTGACAAGGAGACGTGGTGAAGCCTGCCCTCACATGAACGGCGGCCATATGGAACGCTTCTGGTAATGTGTTTGTCTCAGGTTCACATCTTCAGTTTGGATCCTCGGGAACTCTTATAAAGTCTTCATGTACTCAGTTGTAGTATATCGTATCGGGGAAACCACTGGTTCCTGCACATTTGCTTTTTCCATTGCTCACTACTCGCCCGTTTCGTTTGTATCTATGATAGCCAAAAAACTTGTATATTTACTCCTGTGAGCTTAAATATGAGCGTTTATCTGAGAACCATCTCTTCGAGGTTCAAATAAGAAAGTATTTGCTACGAAGGACAATAACATTTGTACATATGTATTTAACCTTTGTTATTAGGTCTGTTGACAATCAGAAACAATGCCAGGTTATGCTGCTTTTCTGAGTGCAAAGAGAAGCGAAGGTAGGTTTCGTTTGCTCGTATTTCCACAGAATGTGGAAAGTCACTTAGTGTGTTCTGCCGAAGTATGGGCAAAACATGGCCGCCATAGCGACGTTGTCCTCCGTCCCTCCCTCTCTCTCTTTTAATATTCAGGGATGTGACATGAAAAATCATTTGAAGCCAAAGAGTCTAGTAACCATGGACTCTAAAATGCATACCTTAACAATTCTGTGCACTTTTTTAGTAGAAGAGACATGTATCACATCGGCGAATGTGAACAGGTGCCCTTAGCTCTTATGGTATGCACTTTGTAACTCATGTTTACCGGTAATCTGTTTCTTGGTTTGGTCCATACTATGTCCTGCTGAGATATGGCAAGCAAAGAGCTTGAGTAGAAGAGACTTCTTTCATAGTAGCGAAGATGAAGTGCTCTTGGTTCTTAAAATTTGTATTAAAGAGCCCACGTTTAGTAGACTTTCAGCTTTGTATAATCGTTCATGTCATATTCCTCAATATTGCCCATCTCCCTCGGACATCCAGTATGGCTTCTCTGTTACACCGACAGCAGAGACACCTACTGGTGCTTTCGCTAAAAGTTCGTTAGTACATTCCACCACAGTGTGGAAGAAACATCTCTGTCGTTGGTACCTTCCACCATAATATGGATGAAACATGTCTGCCATAAATCCCCTCTCTCTTTATCCACATTCCTCCATCCCCCCCCCCCCCCTCCTCTCTCTATCCATATCTTTTGTCCCTATCCAATACCTCCCTGTCCATCTTCAACATCTGCTCTCTCTATTCACCTCCTGTGTCCCCTCACTCTGTGTCCATATCCTTCTGCATCTCTCTCTGTCCATCTCGTCTGCCCTCCTCTCTTTGTGAAAGTGTTCCTGCCCTCTCTGTCCATTTGCTGCTCCCCCTTCTGACCACCTCCTCTTCCCCCCTCTAATTCTATCTCCTCCTCTCCCACTCTCTGTCCATCTTCTCATCCCCCCTCCTTGTGTCCATCTCCTCCTTCCACTCTCCCTGTTCATCAGCTCCCCTCCCCTTTCTGTGTCCATCTCCTCGTCTCCCCTCTCTTTGTCGATGTCCTACTCTTCCCTTTCTCTGTTCATGTCCCCCTGTTTCCTTTCTCTGTCCACCTCTTCCTCCTCTCTCTGTGCATTTCGCTCCGTTCATCCCCTCCTCTTCCTCCTCCTCCTATCTGTGCCGGTCTCCTCCTTCCCCCTCACTGTCTTTACATCTCCTCGTATTCCTTCTCTGACTCCTGCAGGAGGCTGGTGGTTCTTACCCCTACAGTATTTCTTTCCGGATTGTAACTAATACATGTACTAAATTCGATTGAATGTGTTCCAGCGGTTGAGGATGATCTGTTTACACATGGCTTTTCTCACGTACATGCATGTCAAATACATTTCACACATTTTTATATTTCATGCGTTTTTCTACACGTATTTCAACTGTATGTCTAGCGAATTTCGTCCCACACTTTCATTTCGACGCAGCTCCCGAACTACGTGCTGTAAAGTGATATAATTTTGCAGAGACACCCAGTGGTGTGTGTGTTTACTGCTAGCGAAATGTGTTGTGAATAGTCAGTAATAAAGAAGTAATAAATTAAAATTTCATGCATGGAGCGGTAGTTTCTCATGCAGGTCAGTATATACGACGTTATAACTCATGAACTATGGAAAAAAGTAATAAATTTAAAACACATTGGATGATACGATAGTTTTATCGTCATCTCAGTATTTGGCGTACTATTTGCTGAGCTATGTGTCGCACAATGATGTATTTTTATAGATACATTCAGCGGCAAACTTGGAAACTATCTGTAAAATGTGCCACCAATACAGTTAACAGTAAAGAAGTAATAAATTAAAACGTCGTGCTATATGTAGCAGTTTTACTGTATGACCAGCGGAGGTGTAGTAAGCGACAAGCCTTTCTCTTTTCATCATTTTGTTGGGGTTGTCAGCGAGAGAAGGTTTCGTAAAGGTTTGAAATTATGTGTAAAGTTTGTAGCAAGTCTCTAAATGCTCTCAATCTCAAATATTGGATAACTGAAGTATGGTTGTTTTCACGTCAGAGGCTACAATGCTTTTGCATCCTCACTGCCACACCTTTGACACTTAGGTGGTTCTTACCCCGACAGTCTTTCCAAAGTTTGGTTGAAATCGGTACAGTGATTTAGGAGGAGATGTGGAGGAAGAGATTAGTATTTAACGTTCCGTTGACAACGAGTTAATTAGAAACAGAGCACAAGCTCGATTTAGGAAGGATGGGGAAGGAAATCGACGGCGACCTATCAAAGGAACCATCCGAGCATTTACCTCAAGTGATTTAGCGAAATCAGGGGAAACCTAAATCAGGATGGCCGAACCCGGGTTTGAACCGACGTCCAACCGAATGCGAGTCATTGTGCTAACCACTGCGCCACCCCGCTCGGTAGCAGGTGTGGAGCATAAATACACATGTACCTCCACCTTTATAATTTGTATGGATATATACAGGGTGGTCCATTGATAGTGACCGGGCCAAATATCTCACGAAATAAGCATCAAAGGAAAAAACTACAAAGAACGAAACTCATCCAGCTTTAAGGGGGAAACCAGATGGCGCTATGGTTGGCCCGCTAGATGGCGCTGCCATAGGTCAAACGGATATCAAGTGCGTTTTTTTTAAATAGGAACTCCATTTTTTATTACATATTCGTGTAGTACGTAAAGAAATATGAATGTTTTAGTTTGAGCACCTTTATCGCTTTGTGATAGATGGCGCTGTAATAGGCACAAACGTGTAAATACGTCGTATCACGTAACATTCCGCCAGTGTGGACGGTATCTGCTTCGTGATACATTACCCGTGTTAAAATGGACCGTTTACCAACGGCGGAAAAGGTCGATATCGTGTTGATCTATGGCTATTGTGATCAAAATGCCCATTGGGCGTGTGTTATATATGCTGCTCGGTATCCTGGACAACATCATCCAAGTGTCCGGACTGTTCGCCCGATAGTTACGTTATTTAAGGAAACAAGAAGTGTTCAGCCACATGTGAAACGTCAACCATGACCTGCAACAGATGATGATGCCCAAGTAGGGGTTTTAGCTGCTGTCGCGGCTAATCCGCACATCAGTAGCAGACAAATCGCGCGAGAATCTGGAATCGCAAAAACGTCGGTGCTACATCAACATCGATTGCACCCGCACCATATTTCTGTGCACCAGGAATTGCATGGCGACGACTCTGAACGTCGTGTACAGTTCTGCCACTGGACACAAGTGAAATTACGGGACGATGACAGATTTTTTGCACGTGTTCTATTTAGCGACGAAGCGTCATTGACCAACATCGGTAACGTAACCGGCATAATATGCAGCATTGGGCAACGGAAAATCCACGATGGCTGCGACAAGTGCAACATCAGAGACCTTGGCGGGTTAATGTATGGTGCGGCATTATGGGAGGAAGGATAATTGGCCCCCATTTTATCGATGGCAGTCTAAATGGTGCAATGTATGCTGATCTCCTACGTAATGTTCTACCGATGTTACTACAAGATGTTTCACTGCATGACAGAATGGCGATGTACTTCCAACATGATAGATGTCCGGCACATAGTTCGCGTGCGGTTGAAGCGGTATTGAATAGCATATTTCATGACAGGTGGATTGGTCGTCGAATGACCATACCATGGCCCGCACGTTCACCTTATCTGACGTCCCCGGATTTCTTTCTGTGAGGAAAGTTGAAGGATAATTGGTATCGTGATCCACCGACAACGCCTGACAACATGCGTCAGCGCATTGTCAACCCATGTGTGAACATTGCTGTTGAGAGGAATGTCGTTAGACGTATTGCCAAATGTACTGAGGTTGACGGACATCACTTTGAGCATTTATTGCATTAATGTGGTATTTACAGGTAATCACGCTGTAACAGCATGCGTTCTCAGAAATGATAAGTTCACAAAGGTACATGTATCACATTGGAACAACCGAAATAAAATGTTCAAACGTACCTACGTTCTGTATTTTAATTTACAAAACCTACCTGTTAGCAACTGTACGTCTAAAATTGTGAGCCATATGTTTGTGACTATTACAGCGCCATCTATCATAAAGCGAGAAAAGTAGTTCAACTAAAACATTCATATTTCTGTACGTACTACACGAATATGTAATAAAAAATGGGGGTTCCTATTTTAAAAAACGCAGTTGATATCCGTTTGACCTATAGTAGCGCCATCTAGCGGGCCAACCAAAGCGCCATCTGGTTTCCCCCTTCAAGCTAGACAAGTTTTGCTCTTTGTAGTTTTCTCGTTTGACGCTTATTTCGTGAGATATTTAGGCCGGTCACGATCAATGGATCACCCTGTATACACTCCAACAATACAATGAAGGCAGTGAAGTGTACCGGTGCCTTCTGTAGTCCTGAGTTCCTGCCTGTCTCTGGCAAAGTGGTACTCTGTGAGACTGCTCTGCTCCTGAATCAAACTAAGGTGCCAAAAATTATGTGGCAACTGGGAAAGCAAACGAGCACTTATTCTGAGACGCGAAGCGTGGAATGACGCAAACGAAGGCGGCTGCAGGTAGAAATGTAGCGGAGTGTACGGCTGCCGACATAAAGGAAATCGATGCGCCGCGGCTGGGCTGCCACGCGGCAGCGCGCCAGGCGGCTGGCTGGCCGGCTTCCTTCCTTCCTTCCTTCCGGCCGGGCCGCGCCGCACCACGTTACGTGCTGCGCTATCTGGCTGGCATCTCGCCCACGGCTACGCCCCCGCCGACGCCCACGAGCCTATTGTGCGGCTATTAGCGCAGACAGCGGGCGGGCTCAGCGGTGGCGCTCCCCCCCCGCCCCCCCCCCCTTCCCAACAACCCCTCGCGGCGCGCCCTCGCCACATTACTTGCGCTAATCTCCACGGCTTATCGCCCTGGCGTCACACGACCGTTTTCTGGTCAATTTATCGCCTGCCTGGCGCGTGCCTCCGCTAAAATACCGCCGCGGGCACAGCAATCGATCCAACTGTTCACTCGGCTCTGACCCTTTTTTGTTCCGACAGCCATTCCACAGTGCTTGTCCCCTTCCTCAAAACGCCAAAATCATACCTAAAGCAAGTTCAGAGCCATCCGTCCTCAGCTCTTTCTAATATTTCTTCACCTACTTACGCTCTAACTAGCTGAGCAACCTTGCGTTGTCTGGGTAATTTTTTATTCCAGTCTTCTATGGTTCATTGTTTCTTTCCCCCTCTCTCTGTGCATCTCCTCCTTCCCCCTCTCTCTGTCCATCTCCTCTTACCCCATTCCTACCCATCCCCTCTCTCTTTACTCATCTCTCCTCCTTGTTCTCTTTGTTCACCTCCTTGACTCTGCACTCTCTGTCCATCTCCTCCTGTCTCTCTTTCTGTCCATCTCGGCCGGCGTAACTGGCGTTTTGTGCAAGTAGTATCAGAATGTTGTATCAAAACTTCGTCCCAGTGTCAGCGCCGAAGATGCCGTGGACCAGTTACAGCGCGTTGGGTCAGCTTGTTTTGCGAGAATACACAACAGCTTTACCGCAACCTTCCCAACCGAATCAGGGTATCCATCCAACGTCCTAATTATAAGTGGGCTCATAATGTCAAGTTCTTTGCACATTTGACATGATTTTGTAATCGCACATCCTTTCAGCGTGCAATGTTTCTTTTCGTTTTCTCTCCCTTTCTGGATGCATCACAGTTTTTATTAGGCAGTGTACACCAAGATATGGATAATAAAACGCACTGATAATAATTTTAATAATAAAAACAAGTTTCAGTTTTGGTTTCGCCTGTATGCAGCTACAACGATAGCTTTGCCACTGCTTAATATCCCGATTTGTGCACATCTTGTTCAGATTCTGGTTGACTAGGAAGTGCTGTTCACTTTGTGGCAGTCCGCAACCGCATCTTTTATACCCTTTCAGTTGTCTTCAAATGACAATATTAGTTTAAAACCTTGAAACCTACGTCCATTGTCTACTGAGGGGTCTCCTAGTGAGATACGGGAGATACCCTGCAGAGAGGGCCCTTGGAACTTACTCTCGCCACCGTTCCTTTTTGCAAGTACAGGGTGACAATTATTAAACTGTATGAAAAAAATAAATTAGTTACAAACTAAGGCATGCACGAACTTTATTCAAAATGTAAATGTCACTAAAGATACTCGGATTTAGGTTATGACATGTTCGACATGCCCGCCAACCTTGGCGATGATGTGACACAGTCGAATAGTGAAATTCTGCATGACACGTGAAGTGCCGGAACATCGATGCTGTGGATGACCTCCGGAATGACTGCTTTCAACTCAGCAATAGTTTTGGGTTATTGCGGTAAACTATGTCTTTAATACAACCCCCAAAAAAAGAGTTGCACTTGTTCAGATCCGGAGAATATGGCGGCCAATATAGGCTCATGCCAGTGGCCTCTGGGTACCCCAGAGCCAGAATGCGGTCCCCAAAGTGTTCCTCCATGACATCAAACACTGTTTTGCTGTCCGTCTTGCATGAACCGCATCTTGTTGAAATCAGAGTCACTTTCAATAACGAGGATGAAATCATCTTCCAAACCTTCACGTAACGTTCGGTAGCCACTGTGCCATTAAGGAATATCGCACCGATTATTCCGTGGCTGCACATTGCACACCACACAGTAACCCGTTGAGGGTGAAGAGACTTCTCGATCGTGGAATGCGGATTCTCAGTCCCCAAATACGCCAATTTTGCTTATTGACGAACCCATCCAAAAGTAAGTGGGCTTCGTCGCTAAACCAAACAATGCATGCGCATACTAATTACCTTCATGCCCCGCGGCCAACCTTGCAGTTTGAACGTCGTAACGCAAACCGTTCAGAAGTTATGACAATTTTATTTCGTACAGTTCAATAATTGTCACCATGTGTCTGCATTATCAGTAAGCTGGCCCACTTGTTCTTAAAAAGCTCTTCCTTGATGTAAGTCTGGCTGTTGGCCTCTGATGGACATGCAGCGGACGACGTGGATCACCAGCTTGCTTTTCGCGCTTGACTTCTGCGACGACAAGTCTCCAATATATAATTCGCAATGATTCCTAAACTGAGATAGATTTTCTCGACACTGGTTGGTCTCAGACACCCCGACACACTACTCCAAGTCTCATTAACAGCTTGTTTCATGTGGGTGGATTTTTAACCATCGGTGTTGCATATTCTGCAGCTGGCGAGCAGACTGGAGTGGCTAACGTGAGGAGGATATGAGGCTGCGCACCCGAAGTACCCCCGGCTAGTCCTCGCATAATGTTGTTTCTTGCACTCACTTTTTGTTTAGCCTCTTGGAAAAGATCTTCGAAAGATAAATTTCTGTCCAGTTTTGTGCCAAGATATTTTGGTGTTTAACAGTGATCAAGATATTGCTGGCTTTATTTCATGTGTTCTTTCCTCCAAACTTGTTTACTTCTTAGGTGAACAGCACATTCCCTAACTTTAAATGTTTGAGGTCTTAGTATGTTGACAGTTGTTCCAATGATCGAATCAACTGATCTTCCATATTTTCGAATGTGTAGCCCTGTGCACCCGCTGCTGTGTCATCAGCATAGATATATTGCTTGACTTCTGAAGGAAGTAAATGGTCTTTCTTACAGGCGCCCTTGTAAATAATTGTTTTATAATGTTAGTTACCTATGGAGCGTTTTGCACAAACTGCATATAATATGTTCAGCAAAAATTGCTCCATTTGTTCTCGCTGTTAACTTTAAACAAATCAAGTACTTTAGTCTATATTTGTAGATTAATGGCCACGTGGAGGGCAGTATTCGAACTTCGGAATAGCAAGGGATTACTTCCTTGGTTTTCTTAAATTTCGGCTATTCCTTCTTTATTCCTAGCTCTTTTCGATCATTGTGTGTTCAAAAAATGACAGTGACATCCGCAAAAATGGAAATTGCAATTATATCGGGACCTAAGTTTAGAAAAGTTACGTCAGATAGCGAATTGAAACTCATAAATTAAATTTTGGATAATCGATCAGAAAGAGAAACGGCGTACGGTGATACCATACATCATAAAAATCTCAAATGTCCCCCCCACCCCCCAACTCCAACAGACTGTGCTCTTTCGGCATATCATTTTTGTCTTATTATAATCCGTATGCTTCTCAACTATTTCACGGTTTTCTACGATGCAGCTGTACAATTGCACACACTTGTATATGATCTCAGAATTTGTTCTGAGGACAGCTCCACATTCAATCTGTATGTAATGCCACGCAAAGTAAGAGATTCCAAGTAACAGGCCGGCCGTAGTGGCCGAGCGGTTCTAGGCGCTTCAGTCTGGAACCGCGTGACCGCTACGGTCGCAGATTCGAATCCTGCCTCGGGCATGGATGTGTGTGATGTCCTTAGCTTAGTTAGGTTTAAGTAGTTCTAAGTTCTAGGGGACTGATGACCTCAGAAGTTAAGTCCCATAGTGCTCAGAACCATTTTAACCATTTTTTAACCAAGTAACAAGAGTCCAAACCACGCAGCGCCTTCAGATAGTATTCTCAGAGTGCTCCTCAGATGTAGCAGTGGAGACGCTGTCGCCTGCCTTGGTTATCAGCGGGGTCGCAACCGCACAATTTCCATTATCGCTGTTGCTTGTATTTTTGGGATAACTAAGCAACAAAGGAAAGAGGGGGAGAGTATGACTGCGCGTGGGAACGTACTCTGGACTGGAATTTTCTGTGGCAATTTGTGTTATATAATGAACATTTCAGGACCATGAAATTTATCGTGCACATGTATTTGTGTGAGCCGGCCGGTGTGGTCGTGCGGTTCTAGGCGCTTCAGTCTGGAACCGCGTGACCGCTACGGTCGCAGGTTCGAATCCTGCCTCGGGCATGGATGTGTGTGATGTTCTTGGGTTAGTTAGGTTTAAGTAGTTCTAAGTTCTAGGTGACTGATGAGCACAGATGTTAAGTCCCATAGTGCTCAGAGCCATTTGAACCATTTTTTGTATTTGTGTGATAATCAGCTGCTATATCTATTCCATGCAGGCATATATAGTGTTGTATGCAGTGAATATTTGTGCATTGAGGAGTGTCCTGCTTCCTGCATTCACACCTTCAACCCTGTGTTCTTTTAATTTTATGAGAGTGAGTGCGAGGACCGGAAGGAGTCCCTTTAACTCGTTAGAACGGTTGATTATTTGAAGCATACGGACACTAGGGTGCTGAATATACTTTCTTCAAGGACTGCCTTTCGCTGAGGACGAATCTGCGCTTCGTCTCTAGTCAAATGTCCTATAGCACGAAAGCATCACGGAACTTAGTTTAATTTATTTATGTAGCCTTTTGTTTCCTGTTGACCTCATAGCCTTTTGTTTCCTGTTGACCTCATTCCTCGTCTCACGTCCTTCACCAAATGATAACTTGTTAAGTTGGCTTAATGTCTGACATTCTGATCTACTAGGAAGAAACAGGGTTCAAATGAACAGTAGTCTATTGAAATTCAGTTTATTCATGGTTTCTCTAAATATCTTCAGGTGACACTCAAGATGCTCCTTCGCCAGTTTATATGTAATTCAGTTATTGTCTAATGTCATCAATGTCTACGGAACATTACCTACTTGCTACTTTCTTTCCTCCCTCCGATCAAATTAGTGTGCCTGTAAGTTGAACACTACGCATTGACAGTAAACCGAAGACAGACGAAAGTAACAAGAAATAGCAGATAACCTTAACATAAAAAATAACACATGTTGGACGGAACAGGGACGACATATAAAGCAGACTAGCATCGCCGAAGAAGGCATTTGTGGTTAAAAGCCTATTAGTATTGGCCTTAATTTGATGAAGACGTATCGAATTTACGTTTGGAGACAGCTTTGTATGGAAGTGAATCATAGGGTGTGGGAGAACCAAAAAAGAAGAGAATCGAAATGTTTGAAATGTGGCGGTATAGCAGAATGTTGAAAATTAGGTGGACTAATAAGATAAGAAAAGATAAGGTTCCCCACAAAATCGGCTAGGCAACGAGCACGTGGGAGACGTTGACGAGAAGAAGCGACAGGATGACAGGACATCTTTCAAGACATAAACGAATATCTTCCATGGTACTAGAGAGCTTTGGAGAGTAAAAACTGTAGCGGTGGACATAAACTGGAATATCTCGAACAAATAAATAAGGATGTTGGGTAGAAGTGCTACACTGAGATGAAGAGAGCGACACAGAAGAGGAATTCGTGGCAGGCCGCATCAAACCAGTCAGAAGAACAAAGCCAAAAAAAAAAAAAAATTGATCATTCAGAATACAAAGGTACCTGTTATTCAAGATTTTCGCTGCCTTCAGTCATTTCAGCGTATGCAATAGCTTTTGAGCTGTTGAGCACACACTATCGAAAATTTTAGTTTAGTGAAACTACCATAGGTCCTGTGAGGAGGAAGTACAATTCTTCCGCTGCAACCGAGGGAATCTTGGGAGAACTTTGTAAGAAGGTTCCTTCCAGAACCTCGTTTGGTCAAGCAGAAGTATACCTGCAGTAGCTGTACGACGAACAGCCTCTACATCCGGCATCGACAATGGCACCACACAGTTGCTATTTTTCCATATCGCCCATTATGCTAAACTTTAAGGTAATAGCATGCTACACCGTATGTCAGCTGTAATAAAATTGCTTTACGCTAATATTTTCTATATATTAGGTGGTTCGGGAAATATAAGTGTTTATGGTCGTTTAATTATGACGAAAGGTGGATGATGTATATAAGATGAAAATTTTATCTCTTAGTTTAGTGAGAGACGTGTCGCGTTGTCTACTAGCAAACGCTACAAATACTACACGATAACACTCCAGCTGATGAACTACTTGCTAAGTTTTAAGCTGTAAATATTTGAAACTGTCGTTACTGGGTATGGCATATCCGTTGTGTTAGTTTCGTATGATACGTGTTTCATGTCAGAAATGTTTCCTTCGTTTAAAATAATAATTCAACACGTTTGATACAACTTGTTGTGTTTATGAATTGACCTCTAAGAAATCGTTGGGAACTTCTTTGATAACGCTGCAGTAAATAGCTGAATCATTGTAAGCACTTTTTGTCTAAAACTGTATGTTAAAGTGGATAAAATGTTGTAATAGTATCCAGTTTGGTACTGTCTCCCCAGCAACACACGCGTGTTGTTCATAGAAAGTGCCTGTGAATCGTCCATGCTGCCGACGAGTAAGAAGTGGCCCAGTGCAGGTTGATTGTACGAAGCCCAGCTGGCTACACACAGGGAAAGGCAAATTTTCCAGCGCCACCTCCGAACATCAGGCGTGCTGACGACACCTTGATTCATGCAACCTCACACCAAGGGCGAACGAGTGTTTTTGTTCCTTTCTTTATTTGCTTTCGTTGAACTACGTCAAATGAAGCTAACCAGGCTGACGTTGCAAGAAGACGGTGTAAACCCTCGCGGGCATTCCTTTTTGTGGCGAGACAGCATCGCAGACGCAAGGAAAACTCGTTGGCACGAAAGCAAATAAACCTTGGCGGAGAGGGGGCAGAATAACAGAGACCTGTTACAGTGGCACCATACGCCAGACAACGGCCACCTGGACGCCGCTATCATTTATCGAAGGCAATGTGGCCGCACCGCGTGTGTCTCACCAATTGCCCCTCTCACTTCATGCAGGGCTTATTCACTAAGCGAGTGAAAATTTTGGTGTATACGACGGACCGGTAACAACCATTTCAACGAGATGAAACCGATAGCCAGGTAGACATCCTGTCGACGTACCCTTGCCTCAGGCTATGTTTTGGACACCTGGTAAGTTGTAACCATATTCATAACCACTTCGATGATCTAATCCAGATAACAACATTTATACCGATACGCAAATGGACGGGGTCACCCTTTTCACGATGGAAATGACTTGTGGCTAGGGCCTCCCGTCGGGTAGACCGTTCGCCTGGTGCAAGTCTTTCGAGTTGACGCCATTTCGGCGATATGCGTGTCGATGGGGATGAAATAATGATGATAAAGACAACACAACACCCAGTCCCTGGGCGGAGATAATCTCCGACCCAGTCGGGAATCGAACCCGGGCCGTTAGGTATGACATTCGGTCGCGCTGACCACTTAGCTACCAGGGGCGGACTTTTTCACGATAATAAATATCTCCAGGCAACTTTCCTGTAATGCTGAGCGCTTAAAGCAGTTTTTTTTGTCTTAATGGGAAATTGACAGTGTATTGCTGGAAAATGCGAGTTATTTTAACGACTTATTGTCAGGCACAGTGTCCAGAAAGAAAGAAGGAAGACTAGCGTTTAACGTTCTATCGACGACGAGGTGGGAAGATATATCACAAGCTTGGACTGCGGAGGATAACGAATGAAATCAGCCATGTACTTTTCAAAAGGAACCATCTTGTCATTTGCCTTAATCAGGTTAGGAAAACCACTGAAAATTTAAATCGGCGTCTTCGTATGAGAATTTAAAATACTGACCTCCAAAATATCAGTGTTTAACAAATTCCCTCTTTTGCTCAGTTTTCCAGTACTTTTTTCATGATACCTCCTGAAACGATGAAACCTCATTAATATTTCCAAGCTGCCTCCCGAAGCGATAAGATCTTAGTAGTACACTGACGAAGAAAATTACAAAACCAAGAAGGGTTGTGTGACATAAACGAAAGTCGGTAGGTGTGTTCCTACATCTGAAAGATGACGTCTATCCAAATTTTGCGCCAATGGTACAAGAATGGCGCTAGTAGCTCCACTATGAGGACGCTGATCAGGTTTGTTTTAAATACACGCTGTAACGGTCGTGAGCGTAAGTTACCTTTCAGATCTGAAGTGATGAGTTGATGTTAGTTAAGAATGCCTTTAAGGCGACAAATCCGCTATTGTCAACACCTCACTGAGTTTGAACGAAGTCGTTAATGGTGCTAAGAAGAGCTGGATGTTACTTCTGCGATGACGCATAAGGACATGGCAGGAGTGTAGTTACAGTATATGATTACTGGCAGCGGTGGTCACGAGAATGTACGGTCACAAAAAGAGCGGGCTCTGGACGGCCACGTGGCACTGTCGAGAGCGAAGATCGTCGTGTTTGGTGTATGGCTATGTCGCATCCCACTGCATCTGCAGCAGCAATTTGAGCAGCAATTGGCACCACAGTGACACAACGAGCTGTTACAAATGGGTTACTTTAAGGACAGCTTCGAGCTAGACGCCCTGTAGCGTTCATTCTGCTGACCCCAAGCCACCGCATTTTCGACTTTAGTTGTGTCAAGCGAGAGCTCAATTCAGGGCAGATTGGATAACTGTTTCGCTTTCTGATGAAAGCTGGTCGACATAGAGACTATTAGAGACGGCACAATAATTTTGATGGGACGGGAATCGTGCAGCGAATCGATTGTGGGCTTATCGAAGGAACCATCTCTGAATTCGCTTGAACTGATCCTGAGAAACCACGGAAGCTTAGTGAAAGACGTCAGGACGGCGATATTAATTCTGGCTGATATATGTCTTCTCATAAACTACATTCTGTACATTTATTTTAAATGCTGCAACAAATGGTACACGAAAAACAATCAATTTCACGAGTTTTCCTCTATGGCTTTTGGGATAATGTAACCTAAACTCCGACGACAGTACATAGGATAGACACGAGAGGCTTGTTCAGCTCAAGGTAAATGTCTGAGAGGAAGAGCAACCCAGGTCCCATAGCCCTGTGCGGTTAACCTAGATTTAGCTTAATACAGGAATGCGATAGACCGAAAAAAATCAGTCCACTATGTCCTGGAGCCGTTTAGGGAAGCAGAGGAAACCTAAAGACAGCCTGTTGCGTAATAGAGGCATGAGAAATTCCGAAAGAAGTCAGCCCTGAAGCCGTTCAGGGAAGCTGAGGAAGCCTAAAGATAGCCTCTCAAAATCTTCAACTCACATGTATTAACATTGGAAATCTCTCGCACTAGTATAAACATTAGATGAAACTTATACTTCCAAAATGCGAGTCCTAGGTACATAATTAGGAGCATTTCACTGCGTTGACCTTCGGACCTCAGATTATGCCAATCTTGAAATGAGATTGCTAGGTTGGTTAAAGCACGAGATATGCATTAGCTACATACATCTACTACCGAACTGAAAAGACATAAGATAAGTTAATCTTCAAACAAAAGTATGTTTTTTGCACTTCATTAATACATATGCTGTTTTTAGTGCTGGTATTTTATTCCTAAAGTAAAAGGAAGAACAAATTAATCTTTAAGCTGCTCGTAGTCCTCAGCATTTTGCTACATTTGTTGTGCCAACCTGGAAATAAAGCTAAAATTGCAGACAAATAAGAGGAATTCAGGTTATCCCTTTCTTATGGATCGACAGACAAGATATATTTGTAGTTTTTGCTACTACTGAAATGCCAGTTGTTTGAGGGATCAGATAAAGTCCCTATTAAAGATATAAAACACTAATAATAATGGCTCTTTGTGGCTTAACGGGCATATGCAAGTCATTCAACTGGATGCCACTTCGGCGACTTGTGTGCGCTTACACTACCCGAGTAATTCTACAGGGCAAAATGTACCTACAGTTTAATGTGAATTCTAAAACACGTGTCTTTCCTGGCGAATGTTCGCGTCATTGATAGGTGAAGGATAGGTTAAGGGCATCTAAATATTCCGTGGTCCGACCGGGGTTCGACCCAGCGACGCTTCGGTTGCCAGGCACGCGTTTTACCACTTGGGCCGCAAGCGCAACGTTATAAAAATGAAAGAATAAGTGAGCATATTGCGCTACTTGGTATTTCGCACAGTTCAGTAACGGGTAAGGAACGTAGTCTTCATCCACAACAGAATGGCGACAACTGGTGCTTTCTGTGCGTCACCATGAGTAAACACTCACTTAGATGGTGAATGTGATGGGCTGGAGAGAGCGTATCTGAAAAATACACATCTCAGCCGAGTAACGCATACGCAGGTTGTGTTTTGTTTTGTTTACTGTCACTCACTGCCTTTCTCCAGGCACTGCTTGTCTCTGGCGACTCTTCCAACTTTACATGTTGTTTCAAACTTAAAGATGTCTGACCTTGAAATGAACTCCCTGCCTGACTAACTTAAGTGCGTAAAGAGGTTGAAACCAGCAAGGTCAAAATTTAGGTCAAGAAATAATTACTGTATTACAAAACACAAGGTCTGTCGTAGCTTGCATTCCGTGCAAAATTCAAAGGAGACCGGAGATATGCAAATAAACTGAGTAATGGGCTACTACCAATGGTATACGTAGATGACTTATTAAATAATATCATTATTTCACTAATAGTTATGTAGCAAATCACGGTTTTTTGTGAAGTCATGGGATCTTTACACCCTTGCCCCCATCCAAGTAATACACTCCTGGAAATTGAAATAAGAACACCGTGAATTCATTGTCCCAGGAAGGGGAAACTTTATTGACACATTCCTGGGGTCAGATACATCACATGATCACACTGACAGAACCACAGGCACATAGACACAGGCAACAGAGCATGCACAATGTCGGCACTAGTACAGTGTATATCCACCTTTCGCAGCAATGCAGGCTGCTATTCTCCCATGGAGACGATCGTAGAGATGCTGGATGTAGTCCTGTGGAACGGCTTGCCATGCCATTTCCACCTGGCGCCTCAGTTGGACCAGCGTTCGTGCTGGACGTGCAGACCGCGTGAGACGACGCTTCATCCAGTCCCAAACATGCTCAATGGGGGACAGATCCGGAGATCTTGCTGGCCAGGGTAGTTGACTTACACCTTCTAGAGCACGTTGGGTGGCACGGGATACATGCGGACGTGCATTGTCCTGTTGGAACAGCAAGTTCCCTTGCCGGTCTAGGAATGGTAGAACGATGGGTTCGATGACGGTTTGGATGTACCGTGCACTATTCAGTGTCCCCTCGACGATCACCAGTGGTGTACGGCCAGTGTAGGAGATCGCTCCCCACACCATGATGCCGGGTGATGGCCCTGTGTGCCTCGGTCGTATGCAGTCCTGATTGTGGCGCTCACCTGCACGGCGCCAAACACGCATACGACCATCATTGGCACCAAGGCAGAAGCGACTCTCATCGCTGAAGACGACACGTCTCCATTCGTCCCTCCATTCACGCCTGTCGCGACACCACTGGAGGCGGGCTGCACGATGTTGGGGCGTGAGCGGAAGACGGCCTAACGGTGTGCGGGACCGTAGCCCAGCTTCATGGAGACGGTTGCGAATGGTCCTCGCCGATACCCCAGGAGCAACAGTGTCCCTAATTTGCTGGGAAGTGGCGGTGCGGTCCCCTACGGCACTGCGTAGGATCCTACGGTCTTGGCGTGCATCCGTGCGTCGCTGCGGTCCGGTCCCAGGTCGACGGGCACGTGCACCTTCCGCCGACCACTGGCGACAACATCGATGTACTGTGGAGACCTCACGCCCCACGTGTTGAGCAATTCGGCGGTACGTCCACCCGGCCTCCCGCATGCCCACTATACGCCCTCGCTCAAAGTCCGTCAACTGCACATACGGTTCACGTCCACGCTGTCGCGGCATGCTACCAGTGTTAAAGACTGCGATGGAGCTCCGTATGCCCCGGCAAACTGACTGACACTGACGGCGGCGGTGCATAAATGCTGCGCAGCTAGCGCCATTCGACGGCCAACACCGCGGTTCCTGGTGTGTCCGCTGTGCCGTGCGTGTGATCATTGCTTGTACAGCCCTCTCGCAGTGTCCGGAGCAAGTATGGTGGGTCTGACACACCGGTGTCAATGTGTTCTTTTTTCCATTTCCAGCAGTGTAGTTTAATAAAAACATGTATGTATTTACACACGTCAACTTACAAATGTATCTGGCAAGAAGAAACAAAAATGTCAAGGGACTGGAAGGATACCAAGTGTAGTCTCACCCACACAAAATATAAAAGCACTGATTTACCGCCTTTCGAAGATACAGACTTTCATCATGAGAAAAATACTTGTGTTAGTACATTGAAGATTATAACTTCCAGACGGTGTGCCGCGATGTTTTAGTGAGTGGCACGGAACTATGGAGTGTGTTGTGAATTTTCTCTCTTATACAGAAGTCTAAACAGTGTAAGGTCTAAATAAGAAACATCGACAATACAATTTATGATCAGTTTCTTGACAATCTGCACAGGCCAGCTCCTGGAACGGTGGACAAATGTAAGTTCTGCTTGCTATTAATTCCATCGTTGGTAAAAAGTTCACTGATCAGCCAGAACATTAGTAGCTGGTATGTCCACCTTTGGCCCAGATAAAAACGGTGATGCGTCATGGCCTGGAGGAAATGAGGCCATGGTAAGTTGCTGGAGCGAGTTGGCACCACTTCTGCACACACAAGTCACGTAATTCTCGTAAATTCAGTGGCGGGAGCGATGAGCTCTGACGCCACGTTCAGTCACATACCAGATGTGTTCGACCGAATTCAGATACGATGCGTTGGGGGGCCAGCACATCAATTGGAACTCGTCATTGTGTTCCTCTAACCACTCCAGCATACTCCTGTCCTTGTGAAATGGCGCACTATCTTGTTGAAAAATGCCACTGCCATCGGGGAACATGATCGTCATGAGGGGGTGTACCTGGCCTGCAACCAGTGTACGATACTCCCTGGCCGCCATGGTGCCTTTTACGAGCTCCACTGGACCCATGGTTGTCCACGCGAATGCTCCCCTGAACATAATGGAGCCGCCGCCAGCTTGTCTCCGTCCCGCAGTACAGGTGTCAAGGAGCTATTCCCCTGGAAGACTACGGATGCGCCCTCCCATGGGCATGATGAAGAAGGTATCGGAATTCATCAGACTACGCCACGCTCTGCCACTGTGCCAACGTCCAGTGCCGAAGGTCACGAGCCCATTTCAGTCGTAGTTTTCGATGTCGTGGTGGTAACATTGGCACAAGCATGAGTCGTCTGCTGCAGAAGCCCATCGTCAGGAGTGTTTGATGCATTGTGTGTTCAGACACAAGTTTCGCCTCATTTCGCAGCCTGTTCTGTTTCAACAGTCTGCCAAGCCTATAGCGTCCCCGTCTGTAATGACGGCTGGTGGTCCAATCGCACGACATCTCGATGAGGTGTCACCTTGGGTTCGTCACGTGTTGAAGACACTCACCACAGCATTCCTCGAACACCCGACAAGTCGTGCAGTTTCCGAAATGCTCGTGCCGAGCCTCCGGGCCATCGCAATCTGCCCTCGGTCAAACACAGGTATGTCGCCCGCCTTTCCCATTCTACACAAGGACAGCTTGCTCATTGATAATATATGCGCCGTGCGTGTGTCGGACTAGCAGTTATTCCTTGCCATGTGACGCTGCTATCGCCTGGACAGGTTTATATCGATAGTAGGTCGGTAGTCATAATTTTCTGGCTGATCAGTGTATACCACAATGGGTATGTCATTTCTCCATAGTGTAAACAATAGGGTGAGCGCCATGGTCATGTAGTCAGTTACGTAATCATGGGCTAAATAGATAGCATAGTAATAATTTTATTTTACTTATAAAGCAGATATTTATTTGTAAACAAGGACTATTTCTTGTTATGGGCTTGGAGTTAATAAGAGTCTATTCTCACTGGTAGTGTTAGTGTCTTGAGGAATTTTGTGTTTCACAGATAGTGGTTAAAAATTGAGATACATAGCATCTGTTATTTCTAAAGCTAATGAAATAATATTTTATTGAACATTACATTCACTCATTATATTGCAGTAAGATAAACCGTCTAACAATTTTTTAAGTTACGTTATGGTCGCCTTTGACTGTAAAATTATTTATTTATAAAACCCACTATTGCAGTTTCAGCCGTGTGGTTATTACCGAATATAATAATGCAAAACTGTGCTTTAGCACATGCCAGAACCTCAAAAATAAAAGACATGTATGCAGGGTGATCAGAAACAGTGTGAAAAGCTTGTAAGTGTGTTGCAATGGAGCTTGTGCTGACAAATAATTGTTAAAAATGCAATACGTAGCATCGTTTCCGAGTTAGTTAGCATCGACATTAGCCAATCAGGTCATTGTGCGCAAATTCAAGCTCTTGCGCGCGCTAAAATGCGGTGATTTAGAGACATCTGTGGATCCGTAAGTTACCATTTGTTGAAATGCTCATTACCAGTCAAAATGTGCCTTTTTCAGAAGTGATAAATTTAAGCTATGCGAGCAAAAGTTACGTTTGTTCGTTTTGAGGAGACCAAAAGAAAGACACGTTTTTCGACTTCGTCTCCGGCAGGCTGTTGGAATTTGCGCACGCGATGACCTGATTGCTAAATAACTCAGAAATCGAGCAACGTATCGATCTTTTTCTTAACAATTGTTTCTCTGCAAAGCCACCCTTGGAACACCCTTACAAGCTTTTCACACTGTTTCTGACCACCCTGTATAAATCGTTACATCCATGTGTTGAGTATTTAATGTCACTCTGATTGTCTTATTTTACATACACCACATGAGACCACTACTGGTGTACACTGTATAAATGATAACTGAGCTGTCATTTATACAGTGAACAGAAGTTGTGGTTTGATGTGTTTTGTGTAGAAGATGATTAAACATAGTAACATTAAATACGTTAGATACGTGTGGTGACGACGTACACAGTGAGTTTCAAAAACTGAGGACATTATTTCAGGTATGTATTCCGCAAATGTAGACCATTAAAAATGTTCATTACAACATGTGTGCCACATGTGCTTCGTTTTCAAGTTATGACTTTCAAAACAGTGACGTTCATCTGTTAGTGTTTCTTCCCTCGTGTAGTTTCCGTGACAGAAGATCTTAACAGGACAGTTCACTCCGAGGCGAAGGATACAGTGAGTGCTGTGTTTGGCACTGAACAGGTACTCAAATCAGTAGCTGGCAGAACTGCCCTTCATGTAGGGTAAAGCGGATGGCCGTGTCGCGCTGACTTGTCGTTTGTACCAGGATAGGTACCCACACTGAAGACCAGATCTGAAGAAATTTTAACGTCTCTGTCGCTGTTTATGAGCTCATCTTAAGTTTATCTCCTGATATGGAGAGAGGACGACCAAGATCTGCAACTCCTGATGTAGATAGAGGAGATTCTGTATTCTGTGCACATGACAGCTTCCATCTGCACACGAATGTTAGCGTTGCAGGTGAATATTCATCACGCCACGGTCTTGTGAGAGCAACAGTTGTACCCTTACCATTTACCACGTGTACAGGCTGTGTCACCAGCAGATTGCGTTGCCCAAGTTACATTGTGGTAGTGTGTCTTGCAGTAGAGTCCTACAAATATTATCTTTTCTTCCTTAGTACTAGTCACAGATGAAGCACAGTTCACACTTGAAGGCATTACAAACTTCCATAATCAGCATTGGTGTATTCGTATCCTGCTACCTGATATGGAATCAGAGTCATATTGTGGCAAGTTGTGCGAAAATGTGAGATATTTCTTGAATTTGGAATCCTGTTCACAGGGCCATGAGAGATCTATGAGAGGCCTGTCTCAAGTAGGAGTTGGATACTTTGGATATATTCTTCAAAGGCAACAACGTGCAGGGAGAAAAACGTTTCGGCGAATATCACTGTTTTGAAGGCCACAACCAAGCATTTCCGGACGCATGCTGTAATGAATTTCTTTTATTCTCTACATGTGGGGAATACGTACCTGAAATTATGGCCTATATTTTCGAAACATCCTGTATAAGGTTTTGACATGGGTTGGACCACAGTTTTGCCATACTCCATTTAATAATAACCACACGGCCGAAAATGCAGTAGCGGGTTTTATGAATAAATAATTTGATTGTTAAAAACTGCATTATGTAATATACAGCTGTAACGGTACATTTTATTAGACACCATTGATTTCGCTCTAGGATCAGACCATCATCGGTTCCGAAAACTGTCTCAGCAGTGCATTTGCGTAATAGGAATGTATACCAGATGTATATTGTTCCATCACTGATATTAGCTATCCGCTCCTGCTAGCTGAGTGGTCAGCGCGACGGAATGTCGGAGATTTTCTCCACTCAGGGACTGGGTGTTGTGTTGTCCTTATCATCATCATTTCATCACCATCGACACGCAAGTCGCTGAAGTGGCCTCAGCTCGAAAGACTTGCATCAGGCGAACGGTCTACCCGGAGGCCCTAGCCACACGGCGTTTCCATTGATATTACGTGCATACCCGTAACACAGCAATGACGGAACAATGTACATCCGATAACTGCTACTCCGATTACAGAAGTGAATAGCTGAGACGGTTTTTGGACCTGACGATGGCCTGATCCATGATCGAAATCCAGGAGGAGGGGGAAAGGCTCTGAGCACTATGGGACTTAGCTGCTGAGGTCATCAGTCCCCTAGAACTTAGAACTACTTAAACCTAACTAATCTTTAGGACAACACACACATCCATGCCCGAGGCAGGATTCGAACCTGCGACCGTAGTGGTCACGCGGTTCCAGACTGTAGCGCCTAGAACCGCTCGACCACTCCGGCCGAGGGGGAAAGGAGTTTAGTGTTAACCTCCCGTCGACAACGAGGTCATTAGAGTCGGAGAATAAGCTCGGATTAGGAAATGATGTAGAAGGAAAGTGGTCGTGTCCTTTCGAAGAAAGGGATTTGCCTTAAGCGATTTAGGGAAATCACGGGAAACCTAAATTAGGATGGCCGGAGGCGAGTTTGAACGAACGGCCTCCCGAATGTGAGCCCGTTGCACTAAATACTGTGCTACACCGCACGGTGCCGAAATAGATTGTGTCTAATAAAATATACCGTTACAGTGGTGTATCTCATTATGCAGTTCTTAACATTCATTAGAGCTGTGTAAAACCTCATCTATAAAATATTACAAATAATTTTACAGTCAAAGGCGACCATGATGTCATTTGGAAAAACGTTACTTGACTACAAATCTCAACTACGCGAAGTTAACCGGCTTAGGCAAATGAGTACCTATTGCTGCTTGGGGGCGCCACAGTTCGTCTGTGCTGCAGATACCCGCCACATGTTCGACCAGAATGTTTGAGTTTTGTGTGCTCAGAGTCCGAGCTGTGGGGCACCATAATGTTGGAAGGGCGTACTGAACTCCATATCTTTGGACACGGTACTCTCGCCTATATATGTTACTGTGCAATGAACTCGTTCCCCACGTGCATTTTTTCAGGGATGCGTTCGGCCCTGGCTTCATTTTTCTGGCTGACAGTGCGCGACCGCATCGAACTGTGCAGGTGGAGATGCTCTGAGTCCGAGAAGGATATCCTGCGGTCTTAGTTTCGGCTATCCCTGGCTGTGTAATTCGCGCCAGGGGGAGGAGGAGGAGCAGGAGGGGAGGAGAGCAAACAGAGGGCCGTGAGAAGGCTGGCTGCGGCAGCGGCTGTGTGCAGAAGGTGGCGATATCGGCGCCGCGGCCGCCAGGCAGACGGGAGCCGCGCCAGAGCCGCGGCTGGCGGCCGGCGGCCCAAGAATTCGGCAAACAGGCGCTGGCCCGGCCTGTGTAAGGCGACACGCAAAGCAAACGCCGGCGGCATTCCTGCGGCGTAACGCGACCGACGCGCCGCGGGGAGAGGCGACGTGCAGGCAGAGGCGAGGCGGTGGCGAGGCGCCGGCCGCCGATGCGATCCTGCGTCACACCGTCGCACAGTCTGGCCCCCGTCGACAAAACAAAAGAGGTCAGCGTGGCGGTAGACACCACGACACACCACTCGCAACTACGGCCCGTTCCCCGACCCCTGTTTTTGTCCTACACTGGCGCGCAAAACATAAGGACGAACTTAACTTTCACATGATGTCTCACTTCCAATTAACATCACTCGATGGAACTTACACCATACACACTATGAGATCAGAAGCATCCGGTCACCTGGCTGAAAATGACTTACAAGTTCGTGGCGCCCTCCATCGGTAATGCTGGAATTCGGTATGCCGGTCGCTGTAGCCGCAGTGTTCTAAGCGCTTCAGTTAGAACCCGAGCTGCTGCTACGGTCGCAGGTTCGAATCCTGCCTCGGGCATCGATGTGTGTGATGTCCTTATGTTAGTTAGGTTTAGGTAGTTCTAAGTCTAGGGGACTGATGACCTCAGATGTTAAGTCCCATAGTCTAGAGCCATTTGAGCCATTTGGATTCAGTATGCTGTTGGCCCACCCTTCGCCTTGATGACAGTTTCCACTCTCGCGGGCATACGTTCAATGAGGTGCTAGAAGGTTTCTTGGGGAATGGCAACCCATTCTTCACGGAGTGCTGCACTGAGGACAGGTACCGACGTCGTTCGGTGAGACCTGGCACGAAGTCGGCATTCCAAAACATCCCAAAGGTGTTCTATAGGATTCAGGGCAGCACTCTGCAGGCCAGTCCATTAAAGGGACGTTAATGTCGTGTAACCACTCCGCCACAGGCCGTACGTTATGAACAGGTGCTCGATCGTGTTTAAAGACGCAATAGCATTCCCCAAATTGCTGGGCTTAAAACAACAATGTAGGCCTGAGCTGTGATAGTGCCACGCAAAACAAAAAGGGGTGCAAGTCTCCTCCATGGAAAAGACAACCACACCATAACACCACCGCCTCCGGAATTTAGTGTCGGCACTACACACCCTGCCTTCGGATCGCCACATTGTGTACCGCGATTCGTCATTCCACACAACGTTCTACTGTTCAATCGTCCAATGTTTACGCTTCTTACACCGAGCGAGGTGCCGTTTCGCGTTTACCGGCGTGATGTGTGGCTTATGAGCAGCCACTCGACCATGAAGTCCAAGTTTTCTCACCTCCCGCCTAACTGTCATAGTACTTGCAGTGGATCCTGATGCAGTTTGGAATTCCTGTGTGATGGTCCTGATAGATGTCTCCCTAATAGACGTTACGACCCTCTTCAACTGCCGGATGTCTTTGTCAGTCAACAGACGAGGTCGGCCTGTACGCTTTTGTGCTGTACCTGTCCCTTAACGTTTCCACTTCACTATCACATTTGAAACAGTGGACCTAGGAATGTTTAGAAGTATGGAAATCTCGCATACAGACGTATGACACAAGTGACACCCAATCTCCCGATCACTTTCGAGGTCCGAGAGTTCCTCGGAGCGCCCCATTCTGCTCTCTGACGGTATCTGATGACTACTGAGGTCGCTGACGTGGAGTACCTGGCAGCAGGTGGCAGCACAATGCACCTAATATAAAAACGTATGTTTTGGGGGTGTCCGGATACTTTTGATCACATAGTGTACACAAAGAACTGTTACTCTTCGGCACAGAAGGTAACTGAAAGAATTATCCAACGAGCTAACAGAAATGACACTTTCATT